>NC_134490.1:15526176-15715752 GCF_040206685.1 Ascaphus truei | reverse complement strand
CACACACACACACATGTGTACACACACACACACATGTGTACACACACACACATGTGTACACACACACACACATGTGTACACACACACACATGTGTATACACACACATGTATACACACACACATGTATACACACACACATGTATACACACACACAACACGTATACACACACACACGTGTATACACACACAAACATGTGTACACACACACACACACACACACTTATACACACACACACATACAATGTATACACACAAACATGTATACACACACACAAACATGTATACACGTGTATACACACATGTGTATACACACACACGTATACACACACACAATATATACATACACACAATGTATACACACACACGTGTATACACACACGTGTATACACACACACACACATGTGTATACACACACACACGTGTATACACACACGTGTATACACACACACACACGTGTATACACACACACGTGTATACACACACACACGTGTATACACACGTGTATACACACACACACGTGTATACACACACACACGTGTATACACACACACACGTGTATACACACACACACGTGTATACACACACACGTGTATACACACACACACACACGTGTATACACACACACACCCCAGCACCACCACATCAGCACACCGGTATCCCATGCCCCCCCCAGCACACTGGCATTCTCGGCTCCCCACCATTCCCAGCCCCCATCAACACCATCAGCACCCACACATCGCCACCTTTGCACCTCCCCCATCGGCACACCCACATCCGCACCCCCACATCAGCACCAAACCCTCCCAAATCAGCACACCAATACAATCACCATCAGTACAGCCACAGCAGCACTACCACCGCACATGGGCCGCGTGGACCATTCCCCACCCAAATGCCACACCCACACCACAAACATCCCGGGCAACGCCGGGGCTCTCAGCTAGTATATATATATATATATATATATATATATATATATATATTTTTTTTTTTTTCTAGGATTGAAGCAGGGGTCTCCGGAGCTGAACTATGTTATTTTCTGCTCCGGGGACCCCCTGCTTCCTAAGGTACTTATCTCCATAAGGGGTGCTGGTATCTATGGAGGCAGGGAGCTTCTGGGGCTAATGAAATGGCGGCTTCAAATGTCCCAGCAACATCAGCCTCATCCCCACCAGTGACCTGAAAGTTCAAGAAAGGCTCTCATCACACTCCCGATATCCCCAATCCACATCCCCCTGCCTCTGCCGTAACCCCTGCCATTCATTACTGCGTTGGAAGCACTTGCTGCAAAGTCATGCGCAGCCACCTTTAGAATCACCTAACTGTCTTTTCCCACTGCACCGTATGTTTACACTCTCCTTAAACTCTTAGATTGCAAGGTCATTGTAGCAGGATCCAGCTTATCTACAGTATGTTAGTGTTGTAATCATATTGCTATTGTTTTTCCAATACATTGTACTGTGCTGGAGAGAGCGAGAGAGCGAGAGAGGGAGAGAGGGAGAGAGGGAGAGAGGGAGAGAGGGAGAGAGGGAGAGAGGGAGAGAGGGAGAGAGGGAGAGAGGGAGAGAGGGAGAGAGGAGAGAGGGAGAGAGGGAGAGAGGGGAGAGGGAGAGAGGGAGAGATCAAGCACTCTATATATCACCTCAAACATCCCTTCAAATAACATATGGAGGAACACCTGTGCTCCACACTGTAGATATGTGGGAGATATGCTAAGTATATTTAAATGACTCACACCCAACACCCTCCTAAAATATTTCGATAACATCTATACTGACAAGCCTACGGCCCCTTGTGATGAAGAGGGTACTAGTGTCAGGCTCAACATCTATACTGACAAGCCTACGGCCCCTTGTGATGAAGAGGGTACTAGTGTCAGGCTCAACGGGATCAGAAACACACTCTCTGCAGCGCTAGCATTGAACTATCTCATGCTGGATAGCGCCACTGTCACAGTATACATTCGAGCTCACACCTGTAGCGAATCATACCTGTGGGCATGTACCTTTGGGCATACCTGTGGGCACTTCCTTTAAAAGTAGACCTCTTCCAGGTGTACACATCACAATGAGAGTGCCAGCTCTGCAGGTAGCAACTCACACAGTCATTGTACATTGAAAATGCCACGCAAGAAAAATCATACCCGCTTATTACTAGGGTTAGAAGTCGAATTCTGTACATTTCTTCTATGAAAGTTTCCTCATTAGAAACCCTGTATTCTTACATCACTATTACATCACTAACATTCAGGGACTATTTAACACCTCGACTCATAAATCGCATACTACACACGGGGGAGGGATAGGCTCTGGTCACAGATAACATTCCAGGATGCACTGTTTTTAAGTAAAACCCTTGCCTGCTTTATTCAATGTTACATCGCCGGAAGAAGAGATCAGTGTATCTCAAAAGCTCGCACAAATACAAGCATTTTGTTGGCCACAGAACGGTATCATCTATTCATTCTTGATTATATATATAGACACACACACACACGCATCATACATGATATACAAGCAACACATGCAACACGCACACTTACCATTACCAGTACACTGCACAGAAGAGCAGGCTTGGGAGAGGAGCAGCTGCTATATCACCTCTGTGGCGCCACCTAAAGGCCAGAATCGGCATTGAGCTGCTCCTCTCCTGGCCTAATTTCTGAAATCTGACAGGCCCAGAGGGGCAATGTCGCCCTACCCCCCAGTCCAGCTCTACATATAAAGCAGGTAGTAATGGTATTGCAATAACTAAAAATACAACTGATAGCCACAAATCTACACATATACACACAGACACAAACATTAGTGGTACGGAAACTTTTGCTCCTCATGGTGATATAGATCAATGGGTGCTAAACGCCAGTCCTTAAACCGCCCAACAGGTCATGTTTTAGGATATCCCGGCTTCAGCACAGGTGGCTCAATCAGAGGCTCTGTCAAAGACTGAGCCTCTGATTGATCCACCTGTGCTGAAGCTGGGACATCCTGAAAACCTGACCTGTTGAGTGTGTGTGTGGGGGGGGGGGGGGTAGGGGAACTGGAGTTGAGCACCCCTGATATAGAACATTAGTGGTTGAGCACCCCTGATATAGAACATTAGTGGTTGAGCACCCCTGATATAGAACATTAGTGGTTGAGCACCCCTGATATAGAACATTAGTGGTTGAGCACCCCTGATATAGAACATTAGTGTTATTCCTTCTGCCGTTTTAAGGGTTGCCAGGTGGCTTCTCCAAAAATACTGGACTCAATGGATCTCACCACTCATCCTGTTTCCTCCTCTCTTTGGCCCCACCCCCAGACACATACTCCTGATTGGCTGCTGCTGAGTAATGCAGCCAATCAGGATGGAGAAAGCTGCCAGCCCCCTAAGAACAGCCCGGCTCTCTCCCTGCTCGGGGAAATCCCGCGGCCCCCCAAGCCAGTCAGGTCACAATGTCCAGAGAGGCAATACCGGTATACACACACATGTCCAGTATTACCTCTCATTTTTCTACTGAACAGCGTGTCCAAATACAGGACAGTCCGGTTCAATACTGGACACCTGGCAACCCTAGGCCAGTTTTTCATTTTAGAACTACTGTCTGCTCTAATAATACACTATTAAAATATGAATATTATTATTATTATTTTCCGCACCAGCTGTTACAGCCTCTGAGAAACAGTTAAAAAATTATGCATTTTCTTTTTTGTAATGTAAAGCTTAACAGTGTGGCTTCTCGTGCCGCTGGAGGTGCAAGTTACCATTATCGAACCTGGCATATACCATCATACGTGTAAATGTTACTTATTTTTCTCCCCTATAATATAACAGCCAGCAGCAATGTGCTAATAGGATGCTACAGTCGTAATTAAAAAAAAAAAAAAAGGATGAATTGCTTTACAACAACAACCCTGACAGTTAGAAAATACTTTGTTTATACATTTTCTGTTGTATGGTAAATCATATTTTTAGATTAGGAAGGATTCAAATAGAAACCAGAGGCAAATGGTTTAACCCAGAGGTTCTTTTAAGTCCAGTCCTCAAGCTCCCCCAACAGGTCAGGTTTTAAGTGTAACGGTGTTTGCCCGGGCCAATCTCATATTGCCCCCCCTATGTGGACACTGACCCCTGTTACATGAAGTGTAGTGTGGTGCACCTGCTGGCTTGCAGAATCCCTGAGTCTCCCGCGGTGGTATGGGGGATGACATCAGGACTGGCTTATGAGGTAGTGCGGAGTTATACTCACTCATGGTACAGCGCCTCCATCTCTTCCAGACCCCCAGCGTAGCAGGGAGGAGTCTCTGAAAGAGAACCTCTATGTGCACCTTCTTCCCGACTGACTCCACAATCAGGACAGAAGCAATCTTTATCTTTGGCATCCTTTATTGTCACCATGCATGGACAACCGCCCATCATAGCGGACGGTCTTCTAGCCGCTCATCTCAGGTTGCTTCCCAAAGGAAGTCCCTGGACACCATTCCTAGTCAGGGCCCTAGAAGCTGTCCTTGCTCTTCCCTTACTCCCTGATGGAGTAAGGGGAATAGCCTGCCCACACCTCTCCCCTAAGGGAGGGCCACAAAACTTGCCAGAGCCTTGACAGTTTGCTGGGTCAGACCAGTCTCACTCAGGTGGGTGAGACAACTAACTAAATACAGGATGTGCTGCATATTAAATAGATTCAGTAGGCACCACCCCTATGTCACTGTTAGTGGACACAGAGCCTTCTTTCACTGAATAATACACAGCACAGGAGGTGAGGCAAACCCCATGATTACTCCTGGCAAACCTGCCCTTAACAGGGATTATTGCACAGGAGGAGAAAGTCATGTAACCCCAAAACTACACAGGGCTACATAAGGATATCCCATCTTCAACACAGATGGCTCAATCAGTTGAAGACTGAGCCATCTTGCTGTGCTGTGCTGTGCTGAAGCAGGGACTGATTGAACCTCCTGTGTTGAAGCAGGGATATCCTGAAAACCTGACCTGTTGGGAGGGGGGTATCTTGAGGACGGAAGTTGAGAACCCCTGGTTTAACCCTTTGCTGCCATGAGACCAGGAATGCAATTGCTATTGGAAGCCCACAGTCATTCAAATGACTGGATAAAAGCACAAGGATGTGAAGCAATTAGCTGAAATTCACTCCGGGAGCCAGCAGTGGGAAAGGAATTTGGCAAAACATCGAATTGAAGGTTTATTGCTCGGTCTGTACTGCAGACAGGAAAACGGCCTCTGATTTGTACAGAAACATTTCAAATCAGAACATTTCCGAGCCATGGGCAAGTATAATGGGACTGATTTATCTAATAAACAATAGATACCACAACAACAGCTGCATATCCAATGTCAGTGGATCCAACTGGCATGTCTGGGAGATGGTTCTTTGGTCCCATGGAATATCGCTTCAGCAGAGAAGTTAGATGGAATTATGGTAGGACTTGTACATGAAAGTGTATGCCAGGGGTGGCCAACTCCAGTCCTCTAGGGACACCAACAGGTCAGGTGGTATGGACATCACTGCTTCAGCACCAGTGGCACAGTCAGAATGAGCCACCTGTGCTGAAGCAGGGATATCCTTAACAACTGACCTGTTGGGTAGGCCCTTGAGGACTTGAGTTGGCCACCCCTGGCATACAACAACAGCTGCATATTAAATGTCAGTGGATCCAGCTGGCATGTCTGTGAGCTGGGGCTTTGGTCCCTTGGAATATCGCTTCAGCAGAGAACTTAGATGGAATTATGGCAGGACTTGTACATGAAAGTGTATGCCACGAAGCAATGTAGTTATCCTGAATAACAAAACCAAAAGTGCATGCGCACACCAGGAACAAACTGAAAACCCCTTTTTCGAAATGATTCTTGTTTTTGCATTGGTTTTAATTAACGTTGCTTCCGATAGAATTTCATGCGTGAGACACTTCAAACCTGAAAAATGAGAGGTTACACAATATCAACCATCACAGCTCCTCATAGCAAATAATCACTCAAAACAAGAACATTCTCACCCTCCAATAACCACAACTAGTTGTTTTTTTCCCAAGACGTGGTGGAAATATGAACATAGTTAATACCCAAAATGTATGATGCATATTTTTGGATGGTGTAAGTGTCATTTACAGTTTTCACACCTGCTAAAGAAAGGAGTGAGAAATACTCTGGGATGTTGTGCTTGTGTAAGTCTTAGCCTCACGTCTAGGACAATTACCACTAGTATATTTGCCCGCCCGGATCTATCGCCGCCGCAGGTAATCCTAACCCTAGCCTCTAACCCTAAACACTAACCCCTAACCTTAATGAAAAAATGAAACCCTAAAAATCCTAACCCTTAATTCTAACTTTAACCCCTAATCCTTTCCTTAACCCCAAACGCTGAAAAACTTAAATCCTAACACCTATCTCAGGGACAAAACTGTCCCTCCACGACAAAACGGTTTAGCCTCTGTCAATAAACTCTCATTATGTCCTGAAATCTAGGTACTTTATGAATGGTGTGCAACAGAACCTTATTTAATATCACTAAATGTGACCATCAACACAGCAGGAGTAGAAGAATAGTGAAGGACTCGTCTGTTTGTGATTACTGAAGATCAGAGGGTAAAAAAGAACAGACGCCACACAAAATCAGAATATCAGACATTCCAATGATCTGTAGAGACTACTTTAAATTATATTTACTGTAAGAAACAGGAGTTTCTTGGCATCTGAAATCAAATAAAGTTACTTGGTATACATTTATAAAGCAACATGTACATTTCCAAAAAAAAGCCAAAATCTTTTCCCCCAGAATATGATATGCTGCTTTAATATTTATCCACATTTTATTGTGCATCAGCCAATCACAAAACTCCATTTATTCAAATCGTTTTGTTCCTCTTGCAATATGCAGCTGCCTGGTGTTGCATTAATGCACGCTCTGTGGAGTAAAAGCACCAACCCACACATTAGCTTCCTTATGGCCCTGGGTCTTTCAGCCTCTCTGGTGAGGCAGCAGTTGTCTTGCAGCTGTCTTCTCCACAGGCTCCTGGAGGTTGTGCCATATAGAAAAATCAGTGTTTCTGCTGCAATGGAACATGTGAACTGCAATCCTGTCTGAGCAGTCAGCATAGACACCTCTTACACTGGGGCTGCGAGACACTTATGTATAAGCAGTGATTAATATTGCGTGCTTTGATGCTACTTGTCCTTAGGGCAGCGGTGACCAACACCAGTCCTCACGGGCCACCAAAAAGGTCAGGTTTTAAGGGTATCCCTGCTTCAGCACAGGTGGCTCAATCAGTGGCTCAGTCTTTGACTGCGCCACTGATTGAACCACCTGTGCTGAAGCAGGGAAATCCGTAAAACCTGGCCTGATGATGCCCCTGGAGGACTGGTGTTGGCCACTCTTGCTTTAGGGGTCGATTTATTTAAGTCTCCCGGCTGCATAAATGACACAAAATCAGTGCACCAGATTTATCGAAGAAAAAACTCGAAGGGGCCTATTCTATAAGCCCCGATAAGCCACTTATCGAGGCCTTTGCGGCCAAAATGCCTACTGCTATTCAATAAGCCTCGATAAGTGGGCGATAAAGGCATGAATCGCCAATTTTTGCTGCCGTCCAAAGCACTTCGCCGGGCGAGCGGCGAAAAGCCACTTATCGGCAGGTTCTGAAACTCGTGCAATTCTAGTAGCCTCGATTAGTTTATTGAGGCTAATCGCGGCTCTAGAATGGCGAGTTTCTCCCAAAATCCTCACGCCAGGAAAAGTTGGCGTGAAGTTGGGGTGAAGCTGCTGAGAGGCGGCGATAAAGGACTTAGAAAAAAAAATGAATTTTTCCTGCATCAGATTGATGCCGGGGGTCTCCGGAGCTGATACCCATTAATATCAGCACCGGAGACCCCCGGCATGAATCCCATGCAATAAAAATGCATTTATACAGTAGGCAACTTCATTACCTTAGTGGCTAACCGCTAAGGCAGTGAAGGGGTTAACTCCACCCGCAACCCCCCTGCAAGGCCTAAACACCTACCAAGGACCAAATACCACCTTCATCCACAATAAACTGGACACTGGTGGTTAACTCCTTCATTGCCTTAGCCGCAAGCCGCTAAGGTAATGAAGCTGTTTTAATACAAATGTTGATACTAGTGTAGATGAGCAGGGGGTCTCCGGAGCAGAACCGCATTGATTTGAAGTCCGGGGACCCCTTCTTCCCCAGATACAGGCCCCGTTATGGGGTGCCGGTATCTCCTATGCATTTTATTCCCACGGTCATGTGACGCGAGACATTTAAATGCATAGGAGATACCGGCGCCCTATAATTTGGCCTGTATGTTGGAAAGCAGGGGGTTCCCCGGACCTCAAATCAACGCGGTTCTGCTCCGGAGACCCCCTGCTCACGCACACTAGTATTACATTTTTTATTAAAACCCTCCGATCGCTGGCGAGATATGCGCAGGGAGAGGCGGCGCTCTCTGTGCAGCTGGGCCAGATCGCTGCAGATCGCCGGGTAAGCTCTTTAGAGAGAGGCGCACATCACGCCACCGGCTACTCGCCCGTTTTGGGCATTTTGCTAACTCAGGTTTTCGAGGCTCTTAATACCGTGATAGCAACGCTCCAAAAACTGGGGGTGTAACCGGCCCGGCGATTTTTTTTTATGAGGCTTACAGAATAGGCCCCTAATTGTTTTTAGTAGGATTAGTTTTCATTGATAAACCCAGTGCTTTTTTCGCACTGTTTGTTTCCTAGTTTTGCAGCTGTGAGACTGACAGTAATAATAATAATAATAATAATTTTATTTCATACATCGCTTTTCTCCCACTAGGACTCAAAACACTTTACAACTACAACATAGCAGCACTGTACATAGGATTATTCCAGACACAGTCCCTGCCCAGAGGAGCTTACAATCTATGGTGTTGGTGTCTGAGGCACCGGGAGATAAAGTGACTTGCCCAAGGTCACAAGGCGTTTCAACAGTCTGCAAATACTATTCTCTGCACTGTTCAAGAGTCAATCCACGTGGGCGATTCTGTTTGTAAATGTGTTTTTTAACCTGGGATTAAAGCAGGGGGTATCCGGAGCTGAACACTATTAATTTCAGCTCCGGGAACCTTCGACTGAGCCACTGATTGAGACACCTGTGGTGAAGCAGGGATATCTTTAACCTGACCTGTTGGAGGGGTGTTAAGGACTGGAGTTGAGAACTTCTGGCGTAAATAATTCTAAATTAGTTGTGGATTTTTTTTTTATCTATCTACTGAAAGCAAGATGCCTGAGCACCATTATATAATTATAATGATATTGCTGTGCAGTTGAAGAAGATACCTATGAGATCCGTACGATATAGTTTTATCTATGAAGAACTCTAATGTTCTTCTCTCCTCTCAAAGGTGAAGAAGACGCTGGCACACACAGAGCGCCGAAATAAAAATCCCAAACATAAAAAATCTCCCCCCCCAAAAAGTATTGGCACAGGTAGCACAACTTCTGGGGTCTCAGTACTTGCACGACCAGAGTCAACCGGGCGCGGGAGCGGAGCAATCGCCCACGGTCTACGGGCTCCTCACAGAGACCACAAGATGTAATTATGGAATTAAGATGCTAAGTAGCAGACAGGTGCAACTAATCAAATGCCCTTGATTAATTGATCATCAGCAAGTGTGACCACTTCTATAAAAGCCAAAGTTTTAGCAGTTTGCTGGTCTGGAGCATTCAGGTGTGTGTTAACACAATGCCAAGGAGGAAAGACATCAGCAATGATCTTAGAGAAGCAATTGTTGCTGCCAATCAATCTGGGAAGGGTTATAAGGCCATTTCCAAAAATGTAAAGTCCATCATTCTGCAGTGAGAAAGATTATTCAAAAGTGTAAAACATTCAAGACAGTTACCAATCTTCCCAGGAGTGGACGTCCCAGCAAATTCACCCCATTGTCAGAGCGTGCAATGCTCAGAGAAATTGCAAAAAACCCAAGAGTTACATCTCAGACTCTACAGGCCTCAGTTAGCATGTTAAATGTTAAAGTTCATGACAGTACAATTAGAAAAAGACTGAACAAGTATGGTTTGTTTGGAAGAACATGTCAGCACGATTTAGGTTTGCAAAGTTGCATCTGAACAAACCACAAGACTTCTGGAACAATGTCCTTTGGACAGACAAGACCAAAGTGGAGATGTTTGGCCATAATGCTGTCAGGATGTGCTCACCACAAACGAGATGGGACCGCGGTGCTGAGGTGGGAAATGTAATTACGCACCCACAGCCACGAGGGCACGTCTTGATTGAAGAATGGTCTGGGATTCCGGGATCGGGGTAGGAGAGGTACGGATGGTAGAGGGTGCGGTAGCCAAGTCCAGGGTTAGAGAGAGAGACGTTGTCGTTTACCGTAAGGCAGAATCCGAATGCCAGAGATGAGGAGAGTCGTGATGCCGTATGCCGAGTTCGGGATGCCAGAGGTGCAGGAAGACGTAGCAGAAGCCGGTCCGGTACACGAGAAAATCTGTGGAACAGAACTAGGGAGGCAGAGAGTGATGAGAACAACTGGTTCTATGCTCAGCCGATGAGTTAATGAATCTGGAGGGTATATGTAGGTATGGGGAACCAATAGCCGAGTTGCAAGGTGGGGGTGTGTGAATGGGCCAGGCTGAGACAGGGATAGGTCTAGATGAGTTCCTGGAGGAGGAGCTATAAATCCTAGAAGTATTGGTGCATTGTATAGTGGCATTGAAAAAGGGTACTGTCTCTTTAAAGGGTTGGTGCGCCCCTGTGTGGCCGCGCCTCCCTGTGGCAGTGTCTGCAGCTGCGTGCGCGGACCCATGCCCTGAACCGAGGGCAGAAGAGAAGACTTGACGTGCGCGCGCGTGCATAGGAGGACCGGAGCTTGGCGCCATGGGAAAGGAGTCTATGCGAGCCGCGGGAGACCCAGACAGAGCCGCGGGTGAGTAAGGAGCACGCCGTGCACGGCGTGACTCCTGCTTCCTTACAGTACCCCCCCCTTCAGGGGCGACCTCCGGGCGTCCATGACAAGGCTTGGAGGGATTCCTATGATGGAAAGCCTGAAGAAGGCGAGGTGCGTGAAGATCCCGATGGGGAATCCATGAACGTTCCTCAGGTCCGAACCCCTTCCAGTGAACCAGGTATTGTACTCCTCCTCTGGAGATCCTGGAATCCAAGATAAACTGGACCTCGTACTCCTGTTGACCCTGAATCGTAAGAGGAAGTGGAGGAGAAGTATTCTTGGAAAAGCGAGGACTCTGAAATACTGGTTTAAGTAAGGATACATGGAAGACCGAAGGTATTTTCATCGAAGGTGGAAGGCGTAGATGGTAAGCCACAGGATTAACCCTCCTAACTACGGGGAAGGGACCGAGGAACTTGGGAGCAAGCTTCATGGTAGGAACCTTTAGTCGGATATTCCTGGAAGAAAGCCACACCTTGTCTCCTGGAACAAACTCCGGTACTTGACGTCGAAGGCGATCTGCCTGGAGTTTCTGTCTCCCTGTAGCTACCTTTAAGTTCTTCTGAATCCTTGTCCATAAGTCTTTTAGCCGGGAGATGCGCTTGTTCACCGCTGGTACTCCTGAGGATAGGGAGGAGAAGGGTAAACGAAAAGGATGAAAGCCACAATTAATAAAAAATGGAGATTCTTGAGTGGAATCATTGCGAAGAGAGTTAAGAGCAAACTCGGCCCAAGGAAGCAAATCCACCCAATCCTGCTGCGTATCGGTTATAAAACATCGAAGATACTGTTCCAGGTTTTGGTTGGCCCTCTCCGTCTGCCCATTGGTCTGTGGGTGGTATCCTGAAGAGAATTGAAGTGAAATCCCCAATTTTCGAGGAAAAGGCACGCCAAAATCTTGATACAAATTGAGATCCACGGTCCGAAACAATAGTTGCTGGCACCCCGTGAAGACGAAAAATCTCCTGAATGAAGACATCCGCAAGGCGGGAGGAATTCGGAAGACCCCTCAAAGGCACAAGATGCGTCTGTTTGGAAAAACGATCAATGACCACAAGAATCGTATCCTTTCCCTTGGAATCTGGAAGCTCCACAATGAAGTCCATAGAAATATGGTTCCAGGGACGGTCTGGAATAGGTAAAGGAAGAAGAAGGCCTGCTGGTTTGACCCGCGGTACCTTGTTGCGAGCACAAATACCACACGCTTTGACAAACTCCTCTACATCCTTAGCTCTCTCTGGCCACCAGAAGGTACGTTGAACAAGATCGTTGGTCTTCCGTATCCCCGGATGTCCTGCAGATTTAGAAGAATGACACCATTCTAAAACCTTTTTGTGGTGTTGGACTGCCGTGTAGAGTCTTCCCTCTGGACCCAGGAACTTTGAGCCCTATAGGAATCTGAGATTGCTCGGATTGAATCTTGCCCATAATATCAAAGGAATTGGCGGACAGGATACATCTGGAAGGAATGATAGTCTCTAGCTGTTCTTCAGATTTGTCCTCTGCAAGGAACTGTCGAGAGAGGGCGTCAGCTTTAAGGTTCTTGGAGCCAGGAATGAAGGAGATGAGGAAATTGAATCGTGAAAAAAATAATGCCCAGCGGGCTTGCCGAGAGTTCAAACGACGTGCCCCTTCTAGGTAGAGAAGGTTCTTATGGTCTGTAAGAATGGTTATGGGTGTCTCTGTACCTTCTAAGAAATGTCTCCACTCCTCTAATGCTAATTTGATCGCTAAAAGTTCCCGGTTCCCGACATCGTAGTTCTGTTCTGCGGATGAAAATTTCTTTGAAAAGAAGGCGCATGGGTGCAGTCTGGCTAAAGGAGATGTCCTCTGGGACAAAACAGCCCCAGCCCCGATGTCAGAAGCATCTACCTCCAAGGTAAATGGAAGTTTAGGATCCGGGTGTGTGAGGATGGGCGCAGAGACAAAAGCCCTTTTCAGCAGATCAAATGCCTGTATGGCGGTTTCAGACCATGATGAAGGATCTGCACCTTTCTTCGTGAGAGCAGTTATGGGAGATACTGTAGAGGAAAAATTGCGGATGAAGCGTCGATAATAGTTTGCAAAACCCAGGAAGCGTTGCACAGCTTTGAGAGTGTCCGGGCGAGGCCAGTCCAAAATCGCCTTAAGTTTCTCTGGATCCATATTGAAACCGGAATCAGAAATAACGTAACCCAAAAACGCCACTGATTTGAGATGGAACTGACATTTCTCCAATTTCGCAAAGAGATGGTTCTCCTGAAGGCATAACAACACCTGTTGAACGTGTTTGATGTGCTCTTGAGTGGATTGAGAAAAGATAAGGATGTCATCTAGGTAAACAATAAGAAATTTGTTAAGAATGTCCCGAAAAATCTCGTTGACAAAATCCTGGAAAACTGCTGGTGCGTTGCACAGGCCGAACGGCATCACCAGGTATTCGTAGTGGCCGTCATGGGTGTTAAAAGCAGTCTTCCACTCGTCCCCCTCTCGTATCCTTACTAAATTGTAGGCTCCCCTCAGATTTAACTTAGAAAAGATAGTAGCTCCCTGGAGACGATCAAATAGTTCCGGAATCAAGGGCAGAGGATAGCGATTTTTGCGCGTGATGTTATTCAAACCCCGGTAGTCAATGCAGGGACGGAGAGAACCGTCTTTCTTTTTGACGAAGAAGAAGCCTGCACCAACTGGGGAAGAAGATTTTCTGATGAAACCCCTTTCTAAATTCTCAGCGATGTAGGTACTCATGGCTTTCGTCTCTGGGAGAGAGAGCGGATAAGATCATCCTCTAGGAAGAGGTGCTCCAGGAAATAGGTCAATAGGACAATCGAAAGAACGGTGCGGAGGTAGTATCTCGGAACGTGCCTTGTCGAACACATCGCGGAATCCCCAGTACTCAGAAGGTAAGGAGTCGATCTTCTCTGGCAGAGTAGACAACCCACCAATCCTCTGGGAATTCCTGGTACAGGTTTTGGCACACGAAGTGGCCCACTGGATGGGTTCCCGATCCGTCCAGTCGATGCAAGGATTATGGAGTTGAAGCCAAGGAAGACCCACAATCAGCTCAGCAGAGGGAGAGTGGATCACATCGAGAGTAATGAACTCCGTATGGAGATCGAAGAACTGTAGTTGTAGAGACACCGTCTGTAGCGTGATAAATGCCGGTTGTAGAGGTCGACCGTCAATGGCTTCCAGACCTATTGGCGTCTTCTTGGTGACAAGTGAAATATTGTTTCGCCTAGCGAAAGTCTCATCGATAAAGTTACCAGCGGACCCAGAATCAATGAACACTCGCGCTTGAGCGTGAAACCCCTCTCCAGACAGTGTTATAGGCAACATTATCCTGGTGGGGAGTATGTCCTTGACAATAGGAGAAAGGATAAGAATTCCAAACGAAACTCTCCCGGATTTCATTGGGAGTTGGCGTTTCCCGGCTTGTGAGGACACTGGGGTAGCGTGTGACTGGAGTTGCCACAGTACATGCAGAGACCTGCATTAAGCCGACGTTGTCTCTCGGCAGGAGACAGCTTGTTGCCCCCCAACTGCATTGGTTCCGGAATATTCTCGGAAGGAGGTAACGGGGGAATGAAGGAAGGAGCAAGGTTTCTTGACACCCGTTGTCGGTAACGAGAATGTTCGTATCTCCCTTCCTGTAGACGCTGATCTACTCGAACCGCCAGGGCGATTAACTCCTCTAAATCAGTAGGACGATCCCGTGCAGCGAGCTCATCCTTCAGGGACTCAGACAGACCCTGCCAAAATGCAGAAGATAGTGCTTCATTATTCCAACCGTCTCACCGGCAAGAGTGCGGAACTCCACGGCATATCCAGCGACGGTACGATCTCCCTGGGTTATGTGATGAAGAGCCGAAGCTGCCGTTAACTTCCATGCCGGGGTATCGAAAACTCTTCGGAACTCCTCGACGAAGAGATCGATGTCCTGGGTGAGAGGCCCTTGTTGTTCTCAGTTGGGAGAAGCCCATGCCAGGGCCTGGTCGGTGAGGAGAGACAGGATAAAGCCGACCCTGAAAACGGAAGAGGCAAAACGAGAGGGAGCGAGATGAAATTGGATGAGGCATTGGTTAAGGAAGCCCCTACATCCTTGGGGATCTCCACCATAGTGTTTGGGAGGTGGAATACGAGGTTTCAGTGCAAACGGAGGGGTTGGAAAGGGAGTTGCAGGTGCAGGGGAAGCTCCGGGTGAAAGTTGCCGAGTGAGAGCTCGATCTTGAACCGTAAGGGAGTTAACACTTTGCTGCAACGTATCTGTCCGTCTATCCGTTTGTTCCAGATAAGTCTCTAGTCTGGTAAAAAGTGCAGTATGGGCATTAATAGTGCGCTCCACCTCAGCGGGGTCCATTTTTGGTGGGCTGAGCATAATGTCAGGATGTGCTCACCACAAACGAGACGGGACCGCGGTGCTGAGGTGGAAAATGTAATTACGCCACCCACAGCCACGAGGGCACGTCTTGATTGAAGAATGGTCTGGGATTCCGGGATCAGGGTAGGAGAGGTACGGATGGTAGAGGGTGCGGTAGCCAAGTCCAGGGTTAGAGAGAGAGACGTTGTCGTTTACCGTAAGGCAGAATCCGAATGCCAGAGATGAGGAGAGTCGTGATGCCGTATGCCGAGTTCGGGATGCCAGAGGTGCAGGAAGACGTAGCAGAAGCCGGTCCGGTACACGAGAAAATCTGTGGAACAGAACTAGGGAGGCAGAGAGTGATGAGAACAACTGGTTCTATGCTCAGCCGATGAGCTAATGAATCTGGAGGGTATATGTAGGTATGAGGAACCAATAGCCGAGTTGCAAGGTGGGGGGGTGTGAATGGGACAGGCTGAGACAGGGATAGGTCTAGATGAGTTCCTGGAGGAGGAGCTATAAATCCTAGAAGTATTGGTGCATTGTATAGTGGCATTGAAAAAGGGTACTGTCTCTTTAAAGGGTTGGTGCGCCCCTGTGTGGTCGCGCCTCCCTGTGGCAGTGTCTGCAGCTGCGTGCGCGGACCCACGCCCTGAACCGAGGGCAGAAGAGAAGACTTGACGTGCGCGCGTGCGCATAGGAGGACCGGAGCTTGGCGCCATGGGAAAGGAGTCTATGCGAGCCGCGGGAGACCCAGACAGAGCCGCGGGTGAGTAAGGAGCACGCCGTGCATGGCGTGACTCCTGCTTCCTTACAAATGCACAGCGCCACGTTTGGCAAAAACCAAACACAGCACATCAGCACAAACACCTCATACCATCTGTCAAGCACGGTGGTGGAGGGGTGATGATTTGGGCTTGTTTTGCAGCCACAGGACCTGGGAACCTTGCAGTCATTGAGTTGACCATGAACTCCTCTGTATACCAAAGTATTCTAGAGTCAAATGTGAGGCCATCTGTCCGACAGCTAAAGCTTGGCCGAAATTGGGTCATGCAACAGGACAATGATCCCAAGCACACCAGCAAATCTACAACAGAATGGCTGAAAAAGAAAAGAATCAAGGTGTTGCAATGGCCCAGTCAAAGTCCAGACCTCAACCCGATTGAAATGCTTTGGCTGGATCTTAAGAGACCTGTGCATAAACAAATGCCCACAAACCTCAATGAACTGAAGCAATGTTGTAAAGAAGAGTGGGCCAAAATTCCTGCACAACAATGTGAGACTGATAAAGTCATACAGAAAATGATTACTTCAAGTTATTGCTGCAAAAGGTGGTTCTACAAGCTATTGAATCATAAGGTATACTTAGTTTTTCACACATGGCTTCTCCATTTTGGCTTTATTTTGGTTAAATAAATCACATGCCACATCAGGAATACCTAGATAAGAAAAAAGAAAAAGAGAAGAGCAAGCTCCATATCATAATACTGTTTGATAAAGTTTTAATAAAACAAATAGAAAAAAGGCCCTCTTGGACATACACTCACAAGAGGATAGAATAAAAGCGTGTTTGTGAGATATAATCGCAATGACATCACCGTCAGGACTAGACAGAAGTCCTCATCGCCGTATAAACAGTAACCCCCGTCCAGGTAAAGTACAGCCTGGAACAAATATGCACAGAGCAAATGTCCTGGTACACTCACGATAATTGGGCAGTCAACCGCAGGGAGTCTGGACGAACACCAGATGGAGATCTCCACATCACACACTGCCTTAGCCAGGCTGGACAGGCTGGAGGGGCATCCTGCCTCACACTAGAGAGACAGATGGCCGGATTCACAAAGCTCTCCTAAGTCCAGGCTCATACCGTCATGTCATCAAAATGAGTAACGATTGATATGTTCCCTGAGGTTAACGCGAATCCGCAAAGTGAATTATATGCAAAAACATCAGTGATCTCATTAGCATAGGATTAATGGCATGTTAAATTAGCACTGCCCTGCGTTAGCTTCAAATAACTTGGCATTAGGCCTGTCTTACCCAAAGATGGCGTTACTCCAATCCAGCCCCTGAATAGCTGTTTAGTTAAAGTAAAAAAAGAGAAGACAGCAGAGGAAAAAAATCCTGTAAATAACAATATGATAGTTAAATCAGACATAGCTGTGGTCGTACACTTATCCAGATCCTGTGACAGACCAATCTCAGGGTCTGGATGTGAGTAACGCACCTTTAGCTCCAACCTAACTAACGTAACATTAAATTCCTGCGGTAACTATACCTGAGCCCTGAGAATCTGCTGTGTTAGGCCTCGGCCATGCTCCCTGCTGGCGTGCTGAGGCGCGCTGAGGCGCAGGGAAAGCGGGTGCTTTCCCTGGCCTTGCGGTTGTTTACCGCACGCGCTGTCAGCGGGCCGTCAGGGGGCGGGCCGGGGGCGGGCGCGTCACTGGCCGGGGGCGGGCCAGTGATGTCACGGAGCTGGTTCGCCCTCATTGGTCGAACCGCTCACGTGACCGGCCTGCCGCGCCGGCAAGCGGGGGAATTTTAAATTCCCCTAAGACCTGCGCTTCCGCAAGCGCGCGGAAGCGCAGGTGAGCCCCTACTAAAGCCGCTCTAATTGCGGCTGTAGCGGCTCAGTGCTGAGCGGGAGCGCGCGTTAGCACGCTTCCGCCAGCAAGCGCTAAACATGGCCAAGGCCTTAGAGGGAATGCCTCTTCTGCATATCATCAGCACGAATGTCTGTTATAATAATGCAAGGGTTTGTTACGGCTGAAAACAGCGCATAACGCAGCGTTTGGTGAGCTACGAAGATCCCGTTAGCACAGCATTAACGTAAGTGCTTAAAGTACTAAGTCAATAACGGAGCTTGGTGGATCTGGGCAAGAAAGAAAGAAAACCAATGGATATATATTAGTATAGACATAGTTGCCACCAGGTGGCTCTGTTGAGCTCTAATTTTCAAATTCCCATTTCGTTACTTTATGACTACGAAATAAAGAGCATTGGTTGAATTCTCCTACATAATGTGGATTTTCTTCTTCAGCAAAGGTCTCAGTAGATCCTACATATTATGATTCCAATAAATCAATTTAGGGTGTGAATAAGTATGGGAGAATAATTGCATTTCATGTTTAAAGACACTTGACACCAACACCTTGTTCCTAACACATTCTAATGAATTATTCAGCTATAAGGCATGAAGTCCAATGGTTACCTCTCTGTATAATCCTCTTTCATATTTCACATTGCCCACTTGTAGAATGCCTGTTCATTTTGTAGTGGAGTGCTCAGCTTCACAGATACATCATACAAAAGGCTTTTCAGTAGAGCACCAGTAATACAGCACTTCTCAAGGTCACTATCCCTAAGACTAATGTTTCTCTTATTGCTAAGTAGGAATACACTGTCCCAGGAGTCATCTCACCTATGACTTTTCAAGGTTTTAAAGTAAGGAATGTATCACCCCTCTTATTCGAGAGATAGGAAATAATGCTGACGGACCATTGTATTCATGTTGAGCTGCCTTTTCTGACCTTGGATCAACTCGTAGTCTAGTACAGAGGAGCGCAAAGTTTTTGACCTGCGCCCCCCTGCCTCGCAGCCCCAGCGTTCGCGCCCCCCCTCTCCTATGACTCGTGTCAAATTACGTCACGGGTCTTGTGATGTCACGTGACCCCTGCAGCGTCAGTTGACACGCATTGCCATGGTGACGCGTCACGTCACATGACCCCGCTGCGTCATTTGATGCCGCGTTTCCATTTGACGTCACGTTGCCATGGCGACGTGTCGCCGAAGACCCGGCTGGCAACAGGTAAGGGATGTTACAGAGGCCTCACGCCTCCCATGGCATTTAATTTAAATGTCTTGGGGAAGGGCGCGGGGCCTCTGTAACCACCGCGCCCCACCTAGAAAATCTTGCGCCCCCCCCCAGTTTGCGCACCCCTGGTCTAATATATTACATTTTTGCGATGGGATTTTCTTAATTTTTTTGCGGTTTTCTTTGGGGTTGCCTCAGTTGCTTGTCAGTGTAATTTTTACCCTCCAAGTCCGCCTAAAAAGCAAATTGCAATTTGCCGCGATAAAACTGTATTAATTAAGAATGATCCATGCAGTACAAAGCATCTCATTTGCATGCAATTTCTGGACGATTTGTATCCATTTGACGTAATTTGTTGAATTTCCCCTAAAGGAGGCAATTTTGAAGCTTTGTAGAAAAGGAAACAAAAATAAATGTTACTATTTCAGATTAATGAATGTCTTTATTATTGTCTTCTGCCTTAATGGGTTAATGCTTAAGGTTTATGTACAGTATCAAGTAAATGTTGAAGCAAAACTGGGGCATTTTCACCCTGCACCTATGTATCAAATTGCCCAATTTTGCCCTGCCTGTCGAAGCTTGCGACTTGGGTTAGTGTCAGTAGGAGGCGTTGGGGAGGAGTTACATGGGGCACATATACTAAGATGTATCACCTCCTGCATCTCGCTGCACCATTCTTGTTGCTTTTTATTTGCCCCCAAAAAGAATCTTCCATATCTGAAGTGGCGTCAGTCTAAAAATCTTCATCAGTGTTCTTAGATAGGCCACTGGCCGATATAAACCCCTCGGAATCTTCAGCTAATCGCAGCAGCAGGGGGGCTGATAGTCCTAACTGAGTATAAACATTTTCATGACGCATATAGAAATTAATAGTTATTCATACGGTACACATGGTACATATTTTTTCCCCCTAATTGTAATAAACGTATTTATATTTTCATTAACTCACGTTGGATGGACCACATGTCGTGCATCAGGATGGCTAATGGACAAAAGCGTGAGTAAGGAGGCATTTGCTGTTTGTTATAGTCACATTAATATATGCAGTGGGTAGGAAAAACATGTTTTAATGACGAGTCTTCATAGTATTTTAAGAACGAGAGCTGGTACATAGCACATGTACCAAAACAACACCTACACTGCATGAAGAATTAATATTGGTCTATTAATAGCTATTATTACCTGCAAAGGAGTTTTATTTCCTCCTGGACCAGGCATAATACAAGTCTTCATGATATTTTTTTCTGCATAAATATATGATGCTTTGTATAAAATAATAAAAAAAAAAAAAAAAAAAAAAGAAGGAAAAGAATGAGTGTAGCTCCTAACAAAAATCCAATTTTGATAATGTGTAGTTATACAACTGATTCTATCCACATTAGGGTGAGATACACTTTTTTGCCATCTGGTGAATACCTAAGTGACAGATGCAAAAGAACGAATACATTTTCTAATTGCCCTAGAAGAAGAATAGAAATGATTTACCTAGATACAAAAAAATGAGCGTGGAGCAGAGCATGGGTCCCTGGTCCGTTTATTTCATATCTAAAACACAAATCAATAGTGAACTACCTGTCTAACACTGGGAATTTCAGATGCTTTACTCAGACGCACAGGTGGATGCGTGTATATATTTTACAGCTAAAACGCAGAGTCTGGTGGCAGGTCTGCACCTGTCCCCATGAAATGGAATGACTAAAGATAAACCTAACTTTACGTTTATTGTTATAAAATAGAAATATGAGACAAACAGAACGTGTAATGGAAACAGTTGGAGGTAAATGCGATTCTTAATGTTCGAAGAGGAAGATGCAGCTGGTGGGTTTGTGTTCTGAAGGAATCCCAACCGCCGATTAAAACCGCTATCCCCTTCTTAAAGGAGCTTTCATGGAAAACGTGGAGAATGTGAATAAATGTTTAGCAGTTTATTGCTGCCTTGAGAGAGAAAAAAAAAAGGACAAAATCAATTTATTGGATTTTCACACCAAATAATTCACAGCTTTCCTATTTCAGAGGGTTCTTCTTCAGATATCTCGGAAACATGAGAGAGAGGGCAAATGCATGTAATGGAAATCAGCTAATGCTCCCTAACCGCCTGCGTGGCTATGGCTCCCGCTGACACTTCCTGATCATGTGACTACTATTGAGTGATCACATGATTTCAACGTCATCAAGATCTACCCTTTGAAAACAAGCAATGGGCCATGCGGTACCAGGTATGTCGTAAGAACCACTGGTGGGTGCCGGCCCTTATGACGTACTCCAGGTGTAGCCTTCTCCAGTCTTCAAGAGCCACCAATAAGCCAGGGAATAGAGATAGCCCTGCTTCAACACAGGTGGCTCAATCAGTGGCTCAGTTGTTGACTTGTTGGTGGACATTGAGGACTGGAGTTGGTCACACCTAATGTAATATATAGAAGCACATGCACACCACTGGTAGGTGCTGGAGGGGGGTACTTATCTGCCGGTGCGCTGTATCCAGGGAGGTCCAGACATCCCAGAAGTACTCGAGCAAAGGAATGGAAGCAGGCACACGGTCTTTCTAAAGGTGCAGTTTATTGTGCCACCAAAGGTCCAACGTTTCGGCAAATAGATTGCCTTTATCAAGGAGAGGGCCCTGCTTCCATTCCTTTGCACACCTAATGTAAACCATACGTTCAAAGGGCATTAAAGGGGTTAATGCAGAAATCAAGCCTATTTTTCTAATTTTGTTACAGGGTCTGAACCAGAGGGTCATCTGGACCAGAACCACACTATTTAAGGTTTAGAGACCCACCAGGTTCTAGAGATACTTACTGGATTAGTTACTGGGATTTTTTCCTGGACATTTACAGGTGGCCGCTGCAGTTATCCAATAGAAACCAACACCATTATTAGGGTTGCCAGGTGTCCAGTATTGAACCGGACTTTCCTGTATTTGGAAACTCTGTCCAGTAAAAATATAGTTAATACTGGACATATATGTGTCCGGCATTACTTCTTTGGACTTAGTGACCTGACCGGCTTGGGGGGCCACGGGATTTCACAGAGCAGGGAGAGAGCAGGACTGTTGCTTAAGTAGGTGGCTGGGCAGCTTCCTCCATCCTGATTGGCTGCATTGCCCAGCAGCAGCCAATCAGGAGGAGGTTTCAGGAGCCTGGGGGTGGAGCCAAGCAGAGGAGGAAACAGCATGGAGTGGAGTGAGGGGTGTATCTATGAGTCTTGAGCACGTTGCACCTTTCACCATTGTGCCCAGTATTTTTGGAGAAGCCACCTGGCAACCCTATCATTATTCCCCCCATGGTATTGCGGCTTCTCGTTGGCCCATTGGACCCACGGGATTTGGCAACCATTTAGGAGTAGACACCAGCAACTAAACCGGTAAGTATCTCGGAGACCATGGAAGAGAGGAAAGGGTCTCCCGAGCTAAACATAGCATGGTTCAGCTCCAGGTGACCCCTCAGTTTGAATTCTGCCCCCCCAAAAAGTGGGGGGGGGGGGGACTGCTGATATAAACAATACATTTCACAATCCCTGTAGATGACAAACTAAATGCCCATCAACACTAAATATTGTTCTGAGTAAGTCAAACTGCTGAAGATTTCATTACTCAAGGGTCCAACTTTGAGATACTTTTTGTGTTTAGGATGCATTTGACTCAGTCATAATAAGGGTAAAGATTGAGATTATCGTGAAATTATTAGGGAAGCAGAGAAAAGGGAAAACAAGTTATACATCGAATATATACAGTACATGTGCCGAGTACACGCTCGCTGACTCTGGCTATATTGCTTCCTGTAACTCTTTCTCAAATCACGAGCCATAGGGAGAACAAAAGAGGGACAGAAAAATGTACTGCTCGGAGAAACGCATCAACATGCACCTGTCATTTTCGGATACAGCAAAGCTAGATAAATAGCCCCCCCAATTTATACTACAGAATGGCATGGAGGAGAACTGGTTTAATAAGAATGTTAGCTCTAGTGCCGAGTGCTAATAAGAGTTTGGAGATTTCTGTTTTGCGTTATTATTGCGGTGGGGTGAGGGGGGGCAATAATCTGCCCTCAATTTATTCATTTATTAGGTCTAGGGCAGGGGGGGCAACTCCAGTCCTCAAGGGCCACCACACAGGTCAGGTTTTCAGGAAATCCCTGCTTCAACACAGGTGGCTCAATCTGTGCCTCAGTCACAGTGACTGAGCCACTGATTGAGCCACCTGTGCTGAAGAAGGGATATCCTTAAAACCTGACTTGTTGGTGGCCCTTGAGGACTGGAGTTGGCCACCCCTGGTCTATGGTGTTACATTAGGCAAATGACCTTTGTATGAAATGTCCCCTGTATAAAAACAGAATACAACATATTGTCAAAAGGACTGGCAGCTTCATGGGGTTAATGTATTGCACCTTTAGGATGTGATTACATTCTGGTATAATGCGTAAGCTGCTTGAGTGTAATATTAATGGCCTACATGGTTATTTGTCCTTGCAACAAAAGCACAGGGGACTTCATAACACTGTGTGCAAAATGTGATATTTCACTTGCTAAACTGCTGCACACGAAGACAAAATAGGGATAGATGTGGCATGTGCAGGAAAAGTTGGATTCTTCCTGGATTTTATCCCATTTTGCAACATGGTTTGTGTCTATAATATTATGACTAATCGACATTCTACTGTTCAGCTGTGATGGTAGAAGTCTGACAGTGGTATCATGTGTATCTTCCAAAATCATGGGCTCGAGACTAAATTAAGCAATCTTTTATAGGGTTCAACCTATTAAGCTTTGGCCATTCAGTACCGCAGTCGGGTTAACAATCTCCATATCTAACAGTTTGCTGTGCTAATGTGATATGTTACCGTACTGTCACCAGAGAACATCCACATGTAGCAGTTGAATAATACATGAAGCAGAACTTCATCAGAAATGAATGCAAGTACACAACGGAGGTTTGTTATGCCTAAGAGATGGCACTGTTGATTGTTTTGTAAATGAACACTGCAGTTATTCTGTATCTATATTACTCGGAATCACCTAATTTCAAATGTGGAAGAGCTTGTGTGTCTGCCTAGCAAATGGTAAAGTCTTCACTGCATTGCGCTATGTCGGTGGGTTAAAAGCTATAAAAAGTGGGGATGTTTGCAATCCCCTTCGGCAATGAAGGGGTTACGCTATAATTATTGGAGAACTCCACAATGAGTTGCAATTCTCCAAGTAAAAGAAGCGCTAGCTGATATAAAGTAGTTGGCAAATAGGCCAACATGGGCATTTTTTGGAATGTGGTGGGTAGAATATATAGAGGGATTTTGTATCAAGCTAAAACATCACTTTCCATGAAACTGGGATCAAGAGACAAGACAGGTCATTTGCATGTATTTCAGGCCACTTGTGTCGGTGCAAAGCAAAACAACACGCGCAAAATGATCACCAACAGTGAAAAAAATAGTATTAACCGGTGACAATATAAATCAATGATAACATTGAAGTGTTAATAGTGTTAATCAGGGGGGAACATAATGTGTTTAATGAATAAGGTCCATAATAGGACAAGTGAATAATTAATTACTATCCAAAATTCATAAATGAAAACAAGGCATTGTGACCATTTTGGGTCTGAAGGTAACGTCTGTGTGCGCAGCCGCGCTGGTGATGACGTCACCAAGGAGGGGGCATTGCGAGCTGCGCAATCGTACAGGTCAGAAAATGGGGAAGGGGAAGCAGACATCTCACAGCAGCTCAGGTTCAACCTTCAAATAACCCTGCGCGTTTCACCCCTGAGGAAGCTCAGACTTTGGGTGAAACGCGTGGGGTTATTTTCGCCAGCGAGGCTGCACACTCAGGCGGGAGGACCTGGGAGCCGGTTCCTGTGGGAATGGAGTCTCCGGTCAGCGTCACCTTCAGACCCAGAGTGTCACAATGTCTTGCGTGTCTGAGAGCATGTGAGTGTATTTCCACAGCTGTACCAGCTTTTTCTAACCATTAAAAGCTTATTTGCACTATGTTCTTTGTTTCTCTTTCCTATTTATATACAATGGGAGCTTAATATTCATCACAGAATACCCCACAAACCTGTTTGGAGTCCACATATGTTGGAAAAAAGCCTGATTTTTCTCACACCACGTGAGTGGGAAGTCATAGTGTTTTTGATCTTTTCTGAACATTTATTTAGCTGTGTTGCACTATTGTTGTCTATTTTTCTATTTTTCATATGTATCTTGAGTCAGTATGCCCTTTGGATTCGTTGCTGCTCCACTTGTGTCGGTAGCAATTTGGCACAGGTTATACAGAGAAATTGGTGGAATAACTTCAGGCAATATTATAATAGGGTAAATTACGTTTTGTATTTATAATAATCAACGACTGCCCTTTTTCATGCATCCAAAAACCTAATAATTCTGAGCTGGTGTAAATACTCGTGTTCAGTATAGGTATGGTGTTGGGTAAACCATACAAATATGTTTTTAACCCCTTCAATGCAGTGGTGCCAGCAAAAACAAAAGTTGTTAGCTCAGCATATCATCTAACATTTGCCATCCACTGTGATGCAAGATTAAACTTTCAACGACATGTGTTACACTTTGCTTTTATACCGATGGCCATATGAATTTCTATTTTCTACTGTGCCTGGCCATATGAATTTCTATTTTCTACTGTGCCTTGCTGCCTATTTCAAGATTAAACTACTAGCAACATGAAATGTATTGAAGCTTGATGCACGCTGTAGAATGGATACCACTACATGAATCCATAACGGTGAAATCAGAATGTGCTGCCGTGTGGAATACATGATAAAATTGTTGGATTTAGTTGCAGCTAGGCTTAGAAATAAGAAATCTAGCACATCTTTGGCTATAACTGAACTCAGTGGGGGACCAGATTCAGTGTTTTGACTGAGCATACATGTTTATCTAACACTCATTAGATGACAGGATGGAACCTTATATATTACAACAATACATTCATGTTTCTCAATACAGATTTTATCTGGTCTCACTGAACCTGTTGTAATTTACCTACTGGATATACATAATGTATTTAATTAGTTTCTGCAAATATTATGCGGCCACACTTATTGTGTACCTCTGTTTGTGCCAAGGCACGCATCCTCCATGAAATAGTTATTTGCTTGTTTGGAAATTCCACTAGCATAATTTACTTTCAACAAAATCAATAGACTCATATCTTCCAGCATTTGTGTAATCAATATCAAATACCCCCAGCCACAGCTGGAAATAATCTCCATGCTGGTTTTCACTACAGTAGTTTAACTCATGTACCAGAAACAATGCAATAATAATTAGTTATTTTGGTCTGCTTTCAATGCATCAGATATTGCAGGTGTGGATAACCATCGCTGAAAACATTAGGGAACTCTAAATACAGTGTCCATTGTGGGTTGTGTATCAAAGTTTGATTTATGCAACACAACAATCCACGGAATTTCTCAAATACAGAAATCCCTTTGAAATCAATGTTTTATTTTGCTCAAGTATAAAGCTGATGCATATGTCAAGTAGTTATTGAAGTTATCTTTTAGCCAGTGTTGGTCATCTTTAAAGCAGTATTTCTATTTACTTGGTCCAAAGGTTTTCATTATTATACAGATTGTCTTTGTGTGTCTTTTATGATGGTCATAACATATATTTTCTATCTGGAGAAAAAAAAATGCTTCAAAATTATATATTGTGTATAGGTGTAGAGATTGACACTCATATAAGTGTTTAGACTCACAAGCTGTATTATTTAGCATAAAAATAGATGGGAACTTTCATAAATCCTTAGAATATGTATGCAATAAGGAGTTAAGGGGGGGCATAAACATGGGACCTAGCGGTCAGTCAGCACGACTACCGCAAATGTGGTTCCACCGCGCACCCCACTTAACACACACACTTCCCCAAATAGGGACCCAGGAACCAAATGAGGGCTATTGCCCATTACCTGTCCGGGGGGTGCATAGAGATCCAGAGTCCATCCTCAGAAAAGTTCCACCGCGTGCAATCCTGATTGAGTGAACAGCAACATTGGAGAGAGCAAAGGAGCACTGCCGGTATAAAGATCCACAGGAAAAATCCTATAGAAAAAATGAAGGGCACAACTCCAGGCTAAAACTGAGGGTAGTTTAATGTATAAGTGCACAGGGACAGAAACACAGCCCAGCCCAGTGAGAGGCTGATCATACTGGCTTCGCAATTTGAAGCTTGGATAGGTATCCACCACACATTAGTTAAGTTATGGTGGGTTGAAAAAGTGACAAAAAAACCTCCACCTTAAAGCATATAGCAAATGGAAATATTACTGTGTGCTCATTTGCATGTCTTAGACAGGTCTGCAACCCGCATTTCACCATTATCGCCCAGCATACAGTGCTTCAACTGCAAGGGATTCTGGGAAATATATAAATATATATAATATTAAGGTTATTGTGGGTAAAAAAATGACAAAAACCCTCCACAGTAATGCATATAGCAAATGGAAATAGTACTGTATGCTCATTTGCATGTCTTAGGCCACGTCCATAGAGGAGGGAGCAGTGCTGAGGCGCGCTGACGTTGAGGCTCGCCTGCTGAAGCCTGTGCGATTTCATGGACTTGCAGGCGAGCCAGCATGCGCGATCGGGAGGCAGAGGGAGGCGGGGCAGTGACATCGCTGGGCCAATCGCCCGCGACGCACCGATGTCAACGTCACGGCGCCGTGATGTTGACGCTGCTTCGCGCTGATTGAATGTTTTCAGCCGACAGCGCACTGAAAAACAGCTTGGCTGTCGGCTGAAAAATCCAACTCCTCAGCACGCCTGCGGACGCTCGCGTGAGCCCCCTCTCAAAGCATCCTCATTGAGGATGCCGGGGCTCAGCGCGGAGCGTCCGCACGGCTCAGCGCGGCTTGTCCTTCTATGGACGCAGCCTTAGACAGGTCTGCAAACCTGCCTTTCACCATTATCACCCAGCACACAGCACTTCCACTGCAGCAAGGGATTCTGGGAAATGACATGCAAATGAGCACACAGTGCCACCTTTTGTCTCAAGCTCACATTACATGAATAACCCTTATGCTAATGCATGCTGCTTTAAACACAGCTTTTAAACATACCCTCGGATGAGATGCAAATCCAGTAAACCCACTCACTCACAGACAGACTTTTTTTTTTTTTGTGTAGCCCGGGCGTTGAAAAAAAGTGATCCACCTCTGAATCCGTGCTCATGGTCAAAGACCAGGTGCGCTCCACATGTGACAGTCTTCTCCGGAGAGTAGGCTAGTCCGGTTCCATGACGTCTTCCTCCGAGGAGTCCGACGTCCTTCTCGTTCCCTCCTAGTGCAGCTGGCGCCGCAGGAGGGTCCAAGTCTTTAGGGTTTTCAGCTTACGCCTACTAACCCACCGCAGTCTTTTCCCGAAGGAGGGGTGACCACCGACCAGCACTTAGTCTTCTCGCTCTCCGAAGAAAGAAGTGTGACTATAACCCAACACCAACAAACAAAAAGAGTTCATAGTGCAAGTGCTCCTGTGCGCTGTGTGATGCAGTGCAGGAAGTGCTCTGACAGACGACACAAAAAAAGTGTGCACGAGTGCACGCCCGGCCCCGTGAAAGGCCAGGCGGTGACAAAAATAATGGCTTGTCCCCTCAGCGGAAGGCAATAAGGGGGGCCAAGTGCGGGAAAAATAGGGGTGCAAATAATCGGTGCTCGTGCCAAGTGCTCTTGAAGTGGAGGTTGCAAATCCTCAACCTCCACAACCCGAAGGTGCAGCAAGTGGTACTGCCCCAGGTTAACCACTCCTGGGGTGCAAAGAAAATAAGCCCGGACTACTTTGCATCCGTATTCTCAGGCCATGACCAGAGGACTAGGTGATTAACTACACTTGATCTTAGCCAAAAGGCCGATAACTCACAGACAGACTGTTTCAACCTTGTGGGTCTCCTCAGTGTGAGGTTGGTTATATTGGCTCTGCTTGTTTGAGACTAAGAGTAGGTCTTCACCACACATTATTAAGGTTATGGTGGGTAAAAAAAAGTGACAAAAACCTTCCACATTAAAGCATATAGCAAATGGAAATATTACTGTATGCTCATTTGCATGTCTTAGACAGGTCTGCAACCCCGCCTTTCACCATTACCACCCAGCACACAGCACTTCCACTGCAGCAAGGGATTCTGGGAAATGACATGCAAATGAGCACACAGTGCCACCTTTTGTCTCAAGCTCACATTACATGAACAAACCTTAATAAATATAAATATATATATATATATATATATATATATATATATATATATAAATATAAACACACAAGAAAAAGGAAAGAAAAGATATGGCGCCACCTACAGTAGATCTACTTAACATACAAAAAGGCAAAATATGATGATAATCTATGCTGTTCAGGACTAAAGGATAAAAACAAAAATATAAAATTAAATAAACAAACAAGTGCATAATGTCCAGATATAAAAAATACAATACAGATCGAAATCCAGCTCCACACGCTGTCCAAATGAGTCTTTGCAGCCTGAATACAGGGGAACACCACTCCCTCCAAGATATCTACAGGAAAAAGAAACAGAAAACAGGCGCACTCATAGCGTAGTAAGGTTTACAAAATGTATATGGAGTTGGATGTATAAAAATGCACTCACAAACATAGCGGGAATAAAAGCATTCATGAGTAATACTCAATCCCCAGCCGTGATGCAGGATACCAGCCGCTCCGATGTAACCGTCTGATGTGGATGGGAAACAACAGCTACTGCGGTGTACTCCATGTACCGGAAGCAGCAGGAAGCGTCTCGGAGTGGAGAGTGGTATCCTGCATCACGGCTGGCGTTTGAGTATTACTCATGAATGCTTTTATTCCCGTTATGTTTGTGAGTGTGCATTTTTATACATCCAACTCCATATAAATTTTGTAAACTTTACTACGCTATGAGTGCGCCTGTTTTTTGTTTGTTTTTCCTGTAGATATATATATATATATATATATATATATATATATATATATATATATATATAATCAAAAAATAAATAGATGATACCGTTCTGTGGCTAACGAAATGCTTTTATTTGTGCGAGCTTTCGAGATAACAAATAAAAGCATTTCGTTAGCCACAGAACGGTATCATCTATTTATTTTTTGATTATTGAAACTCGGCTAACACGGTACTGATACCTCTACATGTATATATATATATATATATATATATTTCTATATAACATTTTCCCTTCATTGAAAATTTGAGGGAACATTACTTTTTACAAAAAATGTTAGCAACATGTTATCTAAAATCTATATCATCTTATTACCAAATTCGATTTGTGATATTATGGTCAAAGACTTGAGACTACAAAACTGGGAACACAGAAAATCACCAGACGTACCCAAGTAAAAAATGCGTGGAATGCAATATCTTTGTTCCCTAAAGCTTGGTGCTGTTTTGTTTGTTTTGCAGATGGGACACTTTGATACATTCTATAAAATTACAGTGTAATATTATTAGACAAGCTCAACAATAATGGCGACATTATTTTCAGATAGGGGTAGGCAGTGATTCTTCCTGAGAATGTGAAATGCTGTGTTTGAGTTCACTTTTCCAATTGGACACTAAAGCATGTTTTGTGGGAATGCCCCAGAAGGCTGCAGTGCATAGAAGCTGAATATAGCTTAAAGAAATCAGCCAAGGAGATAGGTGGAGCTGCCAGGTGACGTATGATTGATGAGACCTGCAGATCATATTTAGACAGGCAGAACAAATGACCAAGGACACCTCAGAAGACAAGGTTTCCACTTGAGAGCAATTCATGCATCTCTAACTCATGACAGTAATAAATACAAGCATTCAGAATAGTGCTGCAGGATGCTTCTCTGTTTAACTCAAAAGACTTGAGATTTTCTCAGTCCAGCCAATGTAACCGTATATCAGAATAAGCACTTCTTATAGCATATTTGTCTCAATGTTACAGGAACACTATTAATGCATTAAGATCCAAGTCCTTCAAGGCCAACAAGTTATGCACTTATATAATTAGTTGTTATATTGATTTTTAGAGATCCCCTTTCCTCCTGATCCCATAATTCATAGTGACGTTTTGCAGTATTTTAGAGAAAGGTGTACATCATAGTCTGGCCTGTCCGCCATTTTTACCTTGGCCTTTAAATTATGCCTAACGAAAACAGTATGTGCTATATAATCTGCATACATATTGGTCCATCTTTACTAAGATGTGCTATTCCATAAAACACATTCAGAACACACCTTATAGCCCATTTTTATTGAAAAGCACCACTTACTAAATATGGGATATTAAGTTTTCTGAAGAATGATGGTCTAAATATTTAATTTCAACATATAATAATTTAGGAAATAAAGGTTACAGATCACACACAAATGTTTTAAAGGGTCAGTCACAGGTGGCAAGTTTACAAATTAAAAATAAATAAAAATGTCAACAACTTACTAGTGTGATATATTTCCTTAGCACATGTTAATAATCCCTTAAGTGCCATTTCTCCTTGTATTTCTTACTTGTGTTTGGTAAAAAATAAAAAAATAAAAACGTTTTCTTTTTCTCCGGGTCCATTGAATTCAAGCATATAAGCTACTCCTATTTATCTGTCTAACTTCATAAATACAGTAATAGTTTTTGTTTAGTATGGAAAATATAATAGCTTAAAAAGTTATCATACTTACACTTCCCTGATCACTATTTTTTTTTAAAGGTGTCAAACAACTACATTTAACCTATTAAACATGCAACTGTCCTTACATCACTTTTCTATTGTTTTTGGTGTATAGAAATATAAAAGGGCAACAATTTTCATAAGAAATAAGTGTTTTCCTCAATAATTCAAACCATGTTTTATTGTTTCTAAGGCGAAATAACAACAGTATCCAACATGTATAAGTACTTTGTATTCCTGTGGCTTTATTTAAAGTGGCAATCCATTCACTTAAAAAAAATAAAAAAATAATAGGTTTGAAGCAGCGGATCTCCGGAGCTGAACCCCGTTAATTTCAGCTCCGGGGACTCCGTTTCCGGAGATACTTACTTCCGTAGGGAGTTCCAGTAGCTGCTAAGCTTGGTTAGCAGAGATCACATTATTGCTGCTTTTCAAAGCTCCCGCGCTTTGTGGGCCAATAGGAAGCCGTGATGTCACCCAGTGCGGCTTCCTATTGGCCCGTGTGACGCGGGGGCTTTAAACTTTGCAGAGATGCCGGCATCCCCTTCGGAAGTCTGTATCTCGGGAAGCAGAGAGTCCCTGGAGCTGAAAGGAATGGTGATCTTCTCCGAAGACCTCCTGCATTAGACCTATGTAAACAAAATAATAATAAAAAGCAGCGCACAAATTCCTCCTTTATGGATTTCTGACTTAAAACCAGATTGTTGGCGTGGCCCCGATTCACTTATTCAAGAATAACATTGCATTACAGTTGATACACGACCCATCTGTATTATTTTGTGTATTCCATTCCAAAAGAATTTGGACCCATCATGATTATACAGTTTGCATACCCAAGTCTGGTATTTTTATAAAAGCAGAATCCATGTATTATCACAGAAATCAGGTTGCATTTCTCCGATTTTTGTTTTATTTATTTATTTTATGCCAATAGACAATTGTTATCAATTCTGCATGATTATTAAAGTCCACTGCACTACTGATAGACAAGGCTTTGAGCAAAACTCTTAAAATAAAAATAAAACTGTGAAAAAAACGATAAAAGCACAGTGTCGGAGTTTGTTGTGGTGACGCTCTTAAAATGCAATGCCGGAAGGATCATACAGTACTTGGGTGGCACGAAGAGCGATTACAAGATAATGTGAAGTTGTATATTTCTCGAGTATAGTGGCTGTGATGCAATTGGGCCCAGGAAAGGAAGAACTAGTAAATATAGGTGAAATTAGGAATCTCATCCACCACACATTTTTGAGATAAGTGATGCCACTTGTGAAGCTTTCCACCCAAAGCTTTACGCCCATATTTGCTAGGCAGGGCTACGCTTAAAGGTATCTTCTCAATTTGAATGGGCAATAAGGTGTCCTTCTTTATAGCACTGCTTACTACATTTGGGCTTTATGCTGGGATTCACTAAGGGCGATGCGGGATGCAGGGCCGCAGACAGATTTCCCAGGGCTAGAGTTACGACTAGGGCCACCCCCCCCCCCCCATGTCAGCGGTCTTGTGAGGCCCCCCCCCTACATTTCACACCTCATGAGTCCCCTCTATTTCCTATTTCCCCCCTCTTGCCATGAAATTCTCTCCCGTCTCACTCCCCCCTCTTCCTCACTCACTCCCTCTTCCTCACTCACACCCTCTCCATCAATTACCCCACTTTCACTCAATCCCTTCCCCCCTACATTTCACACCTCACGAGTCCCCTCTATTTCCCCCCCTCTTCTCATGTATCTCTCTCCCCTCTGTCTCACTCCCTCTCTTCCTCACTCACTCCTCTCTTCCTCACTCACACCCTCACCATAAATTACCCCACTTTCACTCAATCCCTTCCACCCTACATTTCACACCTCACGAGTCCCCTCTATTTCCCCCCTCTTCTCATGTATCTCTCTCCCCTCTGTCTCACTCCTCTCTTCCTCACTCACACCCTCTCCATCAATTACCCCACTTTCACTCAATCCCTCCCATCCCTGCATTTATTTTTCTCCCCTCCATCTCACTCTTACTCCCTCTTTTCTTCACTCACTGCGGAACTCCCTCACTCTGTCCGACACCGTGCTGCTGGCGCGCACCGGCCCTCCCTCTCATGCCGTGCGCGCCGGAAGCTTTGCTCAGCTTGCTTCCGGCGCGTCAACGTTTGAGGCCCGGCGCACGCCAGCAGCACGGCCTTGGACAGAGTGTGTATCAATCTCCCACTTATTGCTGTACTGCAACTACAATTAGGTACTCATTATACTTAAGTACATTTACAGTTTACAAGTTCAAACAGGAGTTTTAACCGTTATTATTTTAGACACAAAGTTATAGTGAATAAAATAAAAAAAAGTGAAGTTATCAAACATTGAAACAGATTTGGGGAACATGGGCTGGATGTGGGTGGACTTAGGTGGTTTTTGTTTAATAGTCTTGTTTTTTTAGATACTGTAAAATTCCTTATTATTTCTTCTTGTTTCACCGGCACAAATAAAACATCTCCCAAGTTGGATTCTTTCTGTATCTGGCCAAGGAAGCCTGCCTGAGCAAATTAGAGGTTTCCCTGAATATTGTGATGTAGTAAAATACGGTTTGAAAGGCATACTCGGGGAGAGTCTGTTTTATTTGACTCTGTGATACACGATACATGCAGATAACTTTTTAGATCAGGGGTGGGAAACTCCAGTCCTCAAGGGCCACCAACAGGTAAGGTTCTCAGGATACCCCTGCTTCAGCACAGGTGGCTCAATCATTGGCTCAGTCAAAGACTGTGTTTGTATGTACTGTCAAGACTGTACTTGACCTGTTGGTGGCCCTTGAGGACTGGAGCTGCCCACCCCTGCTTTAGTTGCTTAGTGTCCGTCCCCCCCCAAAATATTTTGACTGTGGTAGGCTTCAACTGCATTTACCAACTACATAAATGATGACCTTATAATAATATACGTTTTGTATTGTAAACTTGTAGCCAGAATGAAATGAGGTTATACACTGACAGAAGTAACAAGCGAGTGAATGCTACAGACTGGCCAGTAAAGTACGATGAGCAGTACTCCTTGTCCTGTGTTTGTCACGTTATGTGATTTCTGCTGACAGAGCAGCACATGAATATCTGTCAGCCTTCTCATATTGTTTAATAGAGCAAATGGCTCTTAGGTTCACAATATGAGTCATATTACTGAACCAACACAAAATAAGACACGTATGAGTTTTGAAACAGCCGAAAAACGTTGTGTTCTTCGTTGGTCATGATGGCATGTAAGGTCATGGTATAATTTGTCGGTATTGTTGAAGTAAAGCTAACATTCAATACCTACACATTATTTTTTATATATGTCATTAAAGTATACAAGGTTTAAAAACAAAAATAATCACTGTTTTCTCAGAAGCAACACAATTACAAGAATCATGTACCCCAGGGGAGCGAAAACTTTTGCTGCTGCGCCCCCCTGCCTTTCCTCCTCTGGTGCTCACGCCCCCCCCCCCTTACCTTGAGGCAGTGTAATTTGACGCGTGTTACGTCACGTCACGTGACCCGCAGCGTCATTGGACGCGTCTGAGGTCACATGACCCTGTTGACGCCGCGTTGCCATGGACAAGAGCCCTGACGCTGGCAGAGTGGAGATAAGTTTAAAGTTGCAGAGGTCTCACGCGATCCCCCGGCATTTAATTTAAATGCCTTGGGGAGGAGCGCGGGGCCTCTGCAACAGCGACCCCACCCACCCCCCCAGAAAAATATCGTGCCCCCACATTTTGCGTACCCCCTGGTGTACCCAATAAAAAAATAATTGTTTTATGTACAGTTATATCATGTAACAATTGTCAAGTATTATTTATTTAATCAGGTTGCCGCTGCAAGGACCATCAATACATTCTATGTGCTTGGTGCCAACTGAATGTATAAAAGAGGTAATCAGACCCGGTTAACAGCAACATATTGCAAAACAATTAGATAGTGGCTCTCCTAGGCCCAGATCCACAAAGCTCCATCATTGACTTAATGAGGCGTTAACCCAAGTTGCTTATATACCTCCCCAAACACCCCTTTAAACAACACATGGAGAGCTGTGCACAAAAAGGAGCACCCCTGAGATACCTGGAAAATAGGCTAATTTAAGTCATTTAAATATATGTTGCATATCCATATCATCATCATCATCATATCTTCTCTCTCTCGCTTGGTCTGGATGGGAGTAATATCACCTTTAAATAAGAGATACTTAATGCGAGACATGTTATTTCAAGATGATGTGAGCCATGTGGTTAGGCCTATGTTAATGACCGGTTTCCATATAATTAGCTTTGTGGATGGGCATTAACCTTGAGGAAAATAATGTCCGTTAATCATTTTTTTATAATGTCCCGTTAACAGCAGAGAATTAATGGACCTTTCTGGATCTTGACCCTAGATGTAAAAAAGAACATTATTTCATTCTAAAATCTCATTTGCTACCAGTTTTATCACATAAGTTCCTTAGGTTAAAATATTATGAATTCTTCTTCAAACATTTGTCAAGTTTTCTTAAAGCCTGACTCCGTGACTGAGTAACACAAACTGTTGAACTTCAGTTCTAGGTTAGTAAGTTTCTTTTGAGGTCACAGTGTGACAAAGTTCTCCTATCTCAGCAGTCCTAGTTAGTGATATCTGTGTCTTATACTTATACAAACTGTTTTTGCTTCGTTTTATTGCTGCTGGTGTCTGCTGCATCTCCCGACCGTCTATTCCACAATCCAATTACCTTCTGTCTGGAGTAATACTTTATCTGACCCAACCATGCTAAAGAGAACTTGTTACTCTTAACACACAATCTCAGCAGTGAAATGTCATTTTCTGTGGGGTCCTGCTCCTTGATGCGTCTGCTTCACACCGTGGATCCCATTAAGGGTTTTTGATTTTGCAGGTGGATCGCAGCCTTTACCCCTTTTGCTGCTTTATGGACCAATAATCCACTTCATGGCTAAGTGGCTATATTAAATGATTTGCTGATACCCAATGGTTTGTTGAAAGTCCTTCTGGGCCTCCGGACTTCGCCCTGATGTTGTTGATTGTAGAAAAGGTTAGAACTGCCCCCAGGAAGAAATTAACATGCTGCACTGTACATTGATAAAAGTTTAGCCCTTCAAAGCTTTTTGTTCTCTAGTTTAAAGATAATGTAATTGAACGAGAGGGCCCAGCCACACATAACCCGACCAGACATTACAATTTCCGTAGAGAGCAGCACTTAAAATTGGCGTCTAAAATGTTGAAAGGGTGTATTTATATTCTTTATTGCATTATGTTGCAGCATGTTAATGTCCAGTGTGTGATTCCCAACATAAAATGCTACTTTTGACATACTTTGGTTTAAAAACATTCATGCACATATAAAACACATTGAATCATGCATACAACAGAATGAGCGATCCACGTAAAAAGAGGTAACATCGAAATATTTGCTTTTAAGGAATGTACCAATAATTTTGCGTCATGTTCTTTTCAAATTAAATATAATGCTGATTTAACTTCAAGTTTAAGGAAAAGGAGGGTGGACATATTGATGTCCCTTAAAGACAGCTGGTGATGGTTCTTTTTATTGGTATGATTGGCTGCCCTTCTGACTTCCAGTGTTCATATTAGGTGAACAACAAGTGCAGAGAAAGCTGATCCCACAGCTAAACCTAAACTCAAAAAGAAGGACATCATTACTGCCGCACCCTCTGCCAACTCCTTGGGAACGACCTTGGGGCCATATACCATTGACAGTGTTCCGAGATAACCATTGCTTAAGCCAAGGAGTGCGATGAAAATGGCTGGATAGGCATCACTCTGAAAAAGCACTTTGTCTATGTGTTTCCGAGGTTGATAATTAGAGAATATGAACAGAGGGATAAATAAAGTCCTGAGCATAACCAGTGCAGGCAGTAATTTGCTGTTTGGTCCAGGGCTCTGAATCCATGCAGTGATTTGCCGCCCGCTCCAGTCGGCAAAATTATATACGAGGAAGCAAGTTAAGGGAGTGAAGTATTTATTGGTCCAGACACTGCCAGTGCTTTTGTCAACAGACTCTATGCTGGCAGATATAGTTGGGAAGATGATGATGCTGATAAAGAAGGTATAAAATAAGCAGGCACCCAGTACTGTAATCTTTCTGAGGATGGGACGTATGGGTGGAGAGTTCCTGTTCCTTGGAATGGTCTTGGGAAGAGCGTTGGACACATCTTCTTGGGAGGAACTTTCAGGTGAAGAATTTGGAGGTCTTTCATCACAGATCCTCATATAATACCTAGAAGAAATGCATAATACTTAAAAGTATGTACATCTGTTACCTACAACTGTGGTTTGGAACATAGCATTGCATATATGACTGGGTGAGTATTATGCACTTTGCAGACAGAAAACAATACCAGTTATTGCCTATCTAGTAAAGAAGGCAGAAAATGTTTCGCTATATAAAAGTGAAAGGAGAACAATTAAAAGGTGGAGTAGTAATAATATAGACTGACAAGGAGGGTCATGTTTAAGGAGTCAAAGGTATAGCAGACAACCTTGAATAATTTTGGCACAGTCCTGACAGTAGACGACGAAGAGGAGGGGCCACAGTTAGGTACAAGAATATAAACGTGACATCTGTTTACAGAGGAGAAGGTCCTAATGGAACCTTCAAAACTGAACGTGGACAAATCAATGGGGCCTGAGATGATGCATCCAAGAATAAGAAAAGAGCTTAGGGGGCGCTGGCAACACCATTAGCATTCAACCAGTCACTATTAACAGGTATAGTTTCATCTCACTGAAGAAGAGCAAATGTGGTCTAACATCAGAAAAGTAGAAGTAGGGGAGAGGCTGGTAATTACAGGCCAGTGACCCGGTCATCAGTAGTGGGAAAATTAATGGAAGCATTGCTGAAAGATATAATTAACTGGGGGAGATCATGTGAAACAAATCAAATTGTTTTTTAGGACTGGGTGAGCAAGATAATAGATCATGGTGGAACAGTAGATGCAGCTTACCTAGATTTTAGTAAGGCCTTTGACACTGATGCACATAGAAGACTGATCAACAAGTTGCAATGTTTTGGATTGGAGTCTATGGGGGTTTTAGTAGATAAAACATAGGTTGAAGGTTAGACACTATAATCTCAACCATATGGAGACCTGGGAGACGTTATTAAGGGTGAACAAAAAGTAGGCAGGCAATGTAACAAAGCAGTAGTGATGTCATTGGTAAGACCTCAGCTGGAGTACTACCGGTATGTGTAGTTCTGGACACCACATCTCTTGTAGGACATACAGTACATGGATGACAGATTAGGCAAATATGAGCTATTAAAAAGGTGCATTATCTCCATAATAAAATGTATCAGGTAAGACTAAAGGACCTTAATATGTACAGCTCAGAGGAGAGAAGGGAGGGGGAGATATGATAGAAACGTTGAAATATATAATGGCTCCCAACAAGGTACAGGAGGGAAGCATATTTCAGAGAAAGAGAAGTGTTAGACTAATTACTGTTTGCACTGACCACGGCCATTCGTACACTGAAATCCTTAATCTCAGCTGCCAGGGTAGTCTCTCATACAGCTAAGGGGTTTTACCCACAGCCACATTGTGAAATCTTTCATCAGTTAAAAGGGTACAAAAGATGTTAGATAACCAAGTGCTTCCACTTTATGGCAACCCCTAATATGCTGGGTGTCTTTACGGCGGGCTAGACATTTGACGTGGGAAACTGTGTAATATTGGGTTAGAGTGAATTATTCATTTGTCACTACAGTTAAACACGGTATCAATTATAATTTGTTCTAAATAACACTTCTCTTTTTCTGCAGTCTGGTAGTACTAAAATGAAGTGTCTGTAGGAAATGTAACTCTGTGGTTTTCTGTTTTTTTAGGACAGGCATTTTATTTCTGCAGCTATAGCTAAAATCTGTGAGGCCGTTTTCTGTGCCCTTTCTTCTATTTTTATGTGCAAAGAGATAAAAGGAGCTGCTCCAGGAAAACATGCAGAGTTATCCCTTTTTCCCTTTAGAGCCGCTACCTCACTGTAAGAGCCCTATTCAATACACTCCCAGCCGGATTCACACTGTATTTGCACCAACAAAAAAAAAACAGCAAAAAGGGTCAAATTCCTAATACAATAAATGGTGGCAAAATACCCAAAGCAGACCCAATAAGGAAAAGCAATGCTTTTTTCGGCTGACTGGAAAATTATTCATTGAAAGGGATCGTCTTCGCAAAAGTATCTACAGCTGAACCCTGTTATAGCGCGACCCGTTATAACGCGTATTTGGTTATAACGCGGTTTTCACGTGCACACACTGCACACACTCTCACTGCACACACTCTCACTGCACACACTCTCATTGCGCACACTCTCACTGCACACACCACACACCACACTGCACACACTCCCAGCACACTGCACACACTCTCGCTGCACACACTCTCACTGCACACACTCCCAGCACACTGCTCACAGCACACACTCTCACTGCACACTGCTCACAGCACACACTCTCACTGCACACTGCTCACAGCACACAGCACTCACAGCACACTCTCACAGCACACAGCACTCACAGCACACTCTCACAGCACACAGCACTCACAGCACACTCTCACTGCACACAGCACTCACAGCACACTCTCACTGCACACAGCACTCACAGCACACTCTCACTGCACACAGCACTCACAGCACACTCTCAGCACACAGCTCTCACAGCACACTCTCACAGCACACAGCACTCACAGCGCACTCTCACAGCACACACAGCACACTCTCAGCACACAGCTCTCATAGCACACTCTCACAGCACACAGCTCTCACAGCACACAGCACTCACAGCACACTCTCAGTACACAGCTCTCACAGCTCTCACAGCACACAGCACTCACAGCACACAGCTCTCACAGCACACAGCTCTCACAGCACACTCTCACAGCACTCACAACACACTCTCACAGCACTCACAGCACACTACACCACACCTCCCACTCCCCCTCCCTACCTTTGGTGTTGGCTGCTGAGATCGGAGCAGAGCTGGCATCAGGAGGAGGGGGGGGGGGGTGTGGGGAGGAGGGGGGGGGTGTGGGGAGGAGGGGGGGGTGTGGGGAGGAGTGAGTGAGGAGCAGGTTGGGACTCGGAGGGCCGCGTGGGCTATGCCGCGGAGGGCCGGTAGGTGTGGGGGCCTGGGGGGAGGAAATGGATGCCGGTGGTGGGAGGTAAGGAGCAGGTTGCGGCTGGACTCGCCGTTGCTAGGGGACGTGTAGGGCTTCCGGCCACCTCTTCCTTCCTTCCGTCCTCACTCCCTCCCGATCAGGCGCGCGGCGGCCATTTTTTAAATTTTTTAATTAGCGTGACAGCGGTTCTACCGCGGTCGGATCGGGTGGCCCCCGAGGACCGCGCTATAACGGGGTTTAGCTGTATTTACTTTACATTTGGGGAGAAAGATAGGGAGAGCTATTTTGGTATAGTCCCAAATGCGCTCTCATATATAATGTAGAGGTATATGCACCAAGTTAGCCGAGCTTAATAATCAAAAACGAACAGACAATACCGTTCTGTGGCTAACGAAATGCTTTTATTTGTGCGAGCTGTATCTGTAAGGCCATGTCTATACATACTGCGCTATATGAATGCAAACACAGCTGTCTCTTACACATACATATGTACAATGTTATTCTATCCCTATATACCAATAGGAACTACGTAGTATCCACACACACTAATAGTAATGCAACACCCTCTTACATTTCTACACCTACCCACACCATTGATATACACTCCCACTCCACACACACACCTTTTGTAAAGCACTGTATACACTGTGGGTGCTTTATAAATTTATATTTACACACACATACACACACACACACACACACACACACACACATCACTAACATTCAGTGACCATTAAACACCTTAAGTCATAAATCGCATACTGCACAGGGGGGAGGGATAGGCTTCAGTCACAGATACATTCCAAGATGCACTGTTTAAGTAAAACCCTTTCTTGCTTTATCCCTTGTAACATCGCTGGAAGAAGAGATCAGTGTATCTCGAAAGCTTGCACAAATAAAAAGCATTTTGTTAGCCACAGAACGCTATTCGTTTTTGATTTTTTATATATATATATATATATAACGATACCGTTCGCACGGGAATCAGCAGACAGCAATCAGGTTAAGATTTGTAGAAATTCTACAAATCTTAACCTGAGTGCTGTCTGCTGATTCCCGTGCGAACGGTATCGTATGTTTATCTACTTATTATGGGACATGCACATACCCTATTGTGCTTCATTGGAGTGCCGGCTGTTCATGTTCATATACATTACATTACATTACCATACATACATACATTACCATACATACAAAGATACATACATTACCATACATACAAAGATACATACAAAGATACATACATACATACATACATACATACATACATACATACATACATACATACATACATACATACATACATACATACATACATACATACATACATACATACATACATACATACATACATACATACATATTCCCTAAAACCTCCCTTCAAACAACATGTGGCGAGACACCTATGCACAAATAGGAGCACACCTGGGAGACATGATAATAGGATATGCAAAGTATATTTAAATGACTCACACCCCACAGCACCTTAAGTTTTTCCACAAGACCTATCTTGACAAGCCAGGTCATACGGCAACTTGTGAGCAAAGGGGTTCTGTCAGGACCAACATGATCAGAACCCTCAACCACAGCTATTCAGGGCAGCAGCTACAGCTGTGTGTTAGTCCAGCTGCTGGATAGCTTTACAGTCGCAGCAGGTTTTGGGTTCTGATCTTGCTGTGCCTGACAGTATCCCATGTTGTTTGAAGGCAGGTTCCAGCGGATCTCCATAGCACTTGGAACTATACCAAAATAGCTCTCTCTTTGCAAATCAGATGATGCAGAATGAGGGGATATTATGACATCTACGCAAAGGGAAAATTATGGTGGATTCAGGAGCATTCGCCTGAATTTTTAACTGTAGAAATCCACCTCACCTACAAAATTATTGTTTTTGTTCACAAACCAGCAAAAAATATGTAGCTTGAGTTTTTACACATTCGTCCTTCTCTAATGAAGACATGCACACCTTCATATCTGCTATGGTAACTAAAGGGTTAACGATGCTATCTAACTACACCCATCACATGCCATAAAAAAGACTAGTAGGGCATTAACATTTATGGCATACAAGTGTTTAACCCTTCCACATCTCCCTTAACTTCCGTCCCTATGATAAGAAGGCATTGGCCCTTGGGATTAACACTTTGGAGTAGTTCTAGGGGGTATTTGACCCTGAAGACCTTGAAGGATCTCTACGTGGATGGGATAAGTGGTATTTTTCTCTCTTATTAGCCGTCTCAGTGAAAATGAGGCTACCTAGGCTCTCCTTGATAGGGCCTAGGTAGCCTCACTAGCACTTTTAGGTCAATTACCTTCTTAAAGTGGCAAGAAAGAGTTTGTGAAGCCCTTAGGACTTCACGTATTTCGAACCTAAAATGTTATCAGATTTTAATCTAAGTCCTAATAGTAGCTATAGATATAGCGCAGTGTGCGTGAAACGCGTTGGTGCATGTTTTGTACCTCTCTTGTGGTCACACGTGATCCAATAAATATTTTTTTTTTATGAGAGTCCCCTCTGGATCATTGCTTTCTTTATACCTTGTTGTATATTAGGGATATCCCTGCTTCAGCACAGGTTGCTCAAAGTTTTCGACTGAGCCACCTGTGCTGAAGCAGGGATATAATTAAAACCTGACCTGTTGTTGGCTCTTGAGGACTGGAGTTAGCCACCCCTGCATTTCTCTTTCTTTGAAATACGTTTCTCTCCTCTACTTTGTTAAAACCCTTGATTTAAGTAACAGTTTCAATCATACACCCCTCCCTCTCCCTTCTCTCCTCCAAGCTGTACATGTTCAGGCCCTTCCTAATAAGATTAATGATATAGACAATGCACCATTTTAGTGGCTCTTCTTTGCACAACCTCTAATGTATTTATGTCATTGTGGACATACAGATGTAGCCACAGTTAATGTTTCCGTTGCGGGGGGGACCCGCGGAATCCCCTGGCAGCGGGAAATCTATAAGTGGGGCGTCCCATTCGGAAGAACAGAGCCCCCGTGGCTTTTACTGCCCCCGAGGCAGCAGCATTTGGCTTTTCTTCCGGGGACAGTAAATCAGGTATGATCTCCAAAACTGAACACAGTAGTAGGCGATGTCTTACCAATGATCTACATAGATTGATTGTTACCTGGAGTATTCCATTCTGGGAAGAACGAGGTACACAGCGATGCATATGATAACGAAAAGGTCTGCAGTGAGGAAATAGGCAAGAGCGCTGTCTGTCACATTGGATGCAGCTGCCAAGTCCACTACTGCTGCCACTGCACTTACTGTTCCACCCATGGCCTGACCTGCAAAAAAAGCAAAGCAAATGGGTACCGGTTCCTAACCTCATCTTTTCACGTTGCATTAGCCACGGTGAAATATTTGCAGCTGAAAGTTTGACCATGCAGGGATGCAGCCAGTGCCGCCGGAAACATTATCAGAACCTAGAATTATCCTTGCAAATGCGTTTTCTGCTTCCAGGAGGTCCGGCAATGCCATATAATGAAGGTCTTCTAGGAGCTACGCCTGGGTTACATTAGTTATTTTAATTAAGGTTTGGGTCGGTGAAGCAACACTTAATTACGGGACTCTGAAAATATTATGCTGCAGTACAGGATTCATATAATTATAGACTCCTATCGCTTAAATAATGTATTACGTAAAGAAGGAGGATAATACATTATGATTAAGTGAAAGCTTTTCACTAGGCTGTAGTAGCGGTTGAAGACTGTAAACGGCTAATCACTTGAATGGCCCTTGAATCGGCAATAATGGCTGTCACAGCTTAGTTAATACATTTAAATGTGTATCCACCATTTACAGCCCAAGCAAACATCAATATGAAAGTCACAACTGTAGAAAGGGCTATTCTGTTGGCCATGGTTGTAGGTTAGATTAGTTACTGGCATTCCCCTGCATGTAGACTGATACATGCCATATTCATGATAATAAGGAACAATTAAGATAACACAATTTGATGACACATGGAATTATCTTAAGATCCACAACCATCTACACCAGGGCAGTCACTGATTGAGCCACCTGTGATGAAGCAGGGATATCCTTAAAAGCTGATCTGTTGGTGGCCCTTGAGGACGGGAGTTGGCCACATCCAAGCCCACAATGCACCACACCAAAAGAATCTCACTCCCTTAACACCAAGGTCAGAGGGATAGTGAAGACAGTCCCTTTACCAATATACTGACATAAAACTATCCAACCACCAGTGTTACAAAACGACTGCATTTATAGTCAAGGTAGACACAGAATCAAAATGGCCTGTGTGTAGGTGCCATCCTAATATATCATTTATTTAAGGAGCTTTTAAGGGGTATAAGTACTCAATACTAACTGTCATTTTCATGGCGCGGCAGAAAAAAGGATGTACTATTTAAGTCAGTAAAACCATTATCATTTTAAATACCGGAAGTAGAAAAGCAAAATATCTAAGTACGTGGTTAATGTTGTTAGTTGAAGAGAATATACCGTAAGCAAGGGGCGTTGGCTGGATAGGCTATGCAATATAATAGTATACGTAAACATGGCCACTCCCTTAGCGCAGAGGCTCCCCAAACCACTCCTCAAGGACCACTAACAGCCCAGGTTTTAAGGATATCCCCTCATTAGCGCAATCATTTTGACTGAGCCACCTGTGCTCAAGCAGGGGTATCCTTAAAACCTGCACTGCTAGTGGTGCTTGAAGACTTCAGTTGGGATGCAGATGAGGTTGCAGATGAGGCTTAGATACTATCAGGAATGCTTGCATATGTGGGAATGATAAAATGAACACGTGATCAAATTATTAAAAAATAAGTAGAGTTTGGATAAGAAATACCTTTATAAAAGCCCTTTATACAGTGTCCATTGGACAGCTAAGAGCCCAAACCATTTGCTGTTTCCTTATGTTTTAAGCCACCTCTGCCTTGCCCCTTCCTCTTAATTAAATATTCTTTCACTCGATGTTGGATCAGCTTTACCTTTAGTGTTCTTGGGCCCTGAGCTTTGTAATGACAGCCCTGGGAATTAGATTTTTCTTTGCCTGTCACTGGAGTTAATTATAACTAATTAGACCTAATTCGGTTGAACACAATAACTGTAAGCAAAAAACACTTCAAGTGTTCAAGTACTTGGAATAATACAATACCAGAGGATCAGGTAATCATGCATACTTTTTAGAACATGATTTGTACAGTATTCATATTTCTTTTTTTCAGCAGTTCCCCATATTAATAAAAAGAAATATACAGGAAGTCCTCGGTTATCCAACAGAACCCGTTCTGGAAGTAGCGTTGGATAGTGAAACCGTTGTAACGTGAGTCCCATGTTAATCAGTGGCAGTGAGCGTTGGATAACTCATTCAGGCGTCAGATAACGCATTCCGGCGTCGAAAAACAGCCCGTAGGTTTGCGTTGTAAAGCATTGGATGTGCCATTCGTTGTAAAGTGAAACGTTGGATAACGAGGACTACCTGTACTAATACACCAAGTCTCAGGTCTACAAATACATAGATACAAATTAACAGTTAACTGTGCAAAACCCCACATCTTATCACATTGAACACGAGGGAGTGATTTAGGGCAGGGGTGGCCAACTCCAGGCCTCAAAGTCACCAACAGATTTACAAAGTCAATAACTGAGCCACCTGTGCTGAAGCAGGATATGGCCCTTGAGGACTGGAGTTGGCCACCGCTGATTTAGAGAGTTTACAGGCTAATAATGGAGTGAATGTGATTTTCTCAAAGTAATAAAGAGCTAATGCTCACTGGTGACTTCTTAAACACCTAAGACATATTGTTTTAATAGCTAGCAGAAGCAGAGCTCATATTGGAGTATATATTGGAGTCTAATATGGTGAATATGAGATAAAACATCCTGTTAAAATGGCCTATTTGGTTCCCTCAACCCACATAGGACAAGAGCGCTTTCCCCAAGCTAGATACTCAGTGTTGGACCTATCCGTACTGATGCTCAAAGGAATACTCCCCATGCTGGAGAAGGCTTTATTGCCATTCATTCTTCTCCAGCACACGGAAGACGGCTTTACAGCTTACGTGCGTAGTGGCCTGCACCTGTATTCTTTCCCAATCCCTTCAAAACAATGTGCACTGGACGAGTCACTGTGTGCTTGGTAGACTACTAGAGTGCCCTCTACTGTATACAAATGGTTATTTCATTCGGTCTGTTTTACTGGGAGCTAAGAAAATAATCCAGTGATTGGATGTTCTTAATAATTTCAGCGTATATCTTAAAAATACTGTTTTCAGCCTTTAAATGACAAACAATTGCGATTTAAATCTGCAATATTCATGAGTACGAAATCTCTGTTCCTCAACGTTATTAATAATACGGAAATGATAGCCAGTCCCAAGCTTCTCCAATACTGCACCAATAAAAAAAAATCTAATTCACTACAAGGGGTTAAAATGAAACATGCCCAAATACTAAAAAAAAAAAAAGTCTGCATACAAATGTCCTTTTTTTTTTTTACCCCAGGGAGACCTTTACAAATAATAAATAACATATGTGTCTGTTAACTTGACAAATGTATAGAGGAATAGAATGCACAACGATATAAAATCCTGCAGGGGACTCATCATTCATTGGAATGTACCAGCATCTTATCAACTATGCAAATGGGGGAAATACATGGGAAGAGTATGTAATTAAATAATGCACTGATGTCTGGAAGGAAACATGTGCCAACGGTTTGGCCATTTCTGTTGCAGTTTGAAGCAGGCCTTGACATGTAACCCAATGCTGCCTAGTGTGAGTTCCACCGATGGTATTGTATTGTATTGTATTGTATGTCTTTATTTATATAGCCCCATAAATGTACATAGCGCTTCACAGTAGTAATACATATCATATAAATAACAGATAATATAAATAACAGATCATGGGAATAAGTGCTTCAGACATACTGTAAAAGTAACATTAAGGAAGAGGAGTCCCTGCTCCGAGGAGCTTACAATCTAATTGGTAGGTAGGGAGAACGTACAGAGAAAGTAGGAGGGAATTCTAGTAAGTGCGTCTGCAGGGGGCCAAGCTTTATGTATCATGTGTCCATGATTATCCAGTGCTATTCATATGCTTCTTTAAGCAGATATGTCTTAAGGTGAGTCTTAAAGGTGGATAGGTGGATGGTACACAAGGGGGTTATACATTAAAGTGCGATAGTCTGACCAGGACATTATCTCATGGAAACTCCCATTGAAGTTCATGGGAATGTCACTACAATAGTTACCCTGATAAGCACTATCGTACTTTAATGAATAACCCCCAAGGTTTTCTGATGTACTGCCACCCTCCTGTAGCATTTTCAATGATGATTGCTGTGTGAGAAAGAATGACAGGAAAAAGCTGAAAACAATATTTACAAGATATCTTTTTGAGTTAAGGTTAAAATCTCACTATCCTATACACATAGATACAATGACTGCTATAAATAGTGGTGCTGGCATCATTCTTTTGTTATATTGGTATAACCAGGCATTAAAAAAGTTATGGTGGGTAAAAAATAAAAAATAAAAAAAGTGACAAAAACCCTCCACTGTACAATATAAAGTAAATTAAAATACGACTTGTGGTGCATTTGCATGTCTCAGAGAGGTCTGCAATCCTGTCTTTCCCCATTTCAATCTGAACCCCTTCAGTCTACATCTGCTCCCCTCTGTACAGAACCACCGTGCTAAGGGTTAATATCTGCATTTGCTTACTGCTGTGTGTTTCTTCAGCCCCACCCTCTGAAATGTTAATGACCCAGGAGGACAAAAGACTTTGAAACCACAGCTGCATTCAATCTGAAACCCTTCAGTCTACACCTGCGTCGCCCGAAAGGCGGACAGCCTTTGGCGCAGCCGAAGGGTGTGAGCCGTTTGCTCCAGTTCACTGATGTTTGGTGATGTTAAAGCTGCTCTATTTCAATCTGAAACCCGGTACTAATTTTTAAACTCTGTCTGTGAAATGTATGTGAATTGACTGTATCACCTCTGTTCATTTAATGTAACCATGTATTGTTATCATAACTCTATGCCAAGGACATACTTGAAAACGAGAGGTAACTCTCAATGTCTTACCTCCTGGTAAAACATTTTATAAATAAATAAATGATCGCTTCTCAAACTGTGCTTCCAGGGATTCTGGGTAATGACATGCAAATGAGCATAGTGTGTAACTCTTTACTTCTCATCCATTTTAACTTAGATCCCTATAAGCGTATGTCTGCTGTATTATATTGGTGCAAAATTTGAGAACCACTGAAGTATATTACTAGTCAGCAGAGTTGTGCTTTAGGCATCAGCAAACCAAACAAATACTCAGGGCTCCCAGGAAGCTGAATGGATCTTGGCTGACAAAGCTTTTATTATTATAACATTATATTTACCGTATTTCATCATAAATGATGGTCCAAGCAATTGGAGACCCCAGTGTGACGATTCAGGGGATTCCTTCCCCTTCTTTTCCCTCTGTCCCATTTCCTGTCAAACCCTCTACCCTTTCCCACTCCTGTCCCGTTCCGTCTATCTCTCTCCCATTACCTCAGCGCATGCCCCGCAGGTCTCGCGCGCCCGCGCGGTCCCCGAGCCCCTGCAGTGACGCACCCCGTTCCCTGACTCCTCCTGTGCCCGCGGCCAGCCCCTTACCTCCCATGGCTGCTCCAGCCACTTCTCTGCCTTCCTCCAGCGGGGTGCCCGCGGCGCGGCGCTCCGCGCGTCTGGTGACGCGGCCTGTGTGCGCGGCCCCTCAGTTCACGGAAGGCGCGCGCACACGCTCCTCCTCAGGGCTCTGTCGCCCTTCTGCCCCCCCCCTCTCAGTCCCTGCGGTCCATCTCTCTGTCACAGCCTGTGCGCGAGCACCCTCAATTTACAGAGGGCGCACGCACACGCTCCTCTTACCTAGCTTGTCACGATCCTGACTCCTCCTCCCAATCCCTACAGGTCACTCCCCTTCTGTCTCCTCCTCTTCTCTCCCTGACCTATCTCTGTTGTCTCCCACTTCTCTCTCTGCTCCTCCCCTCTCTCCTATTGGTGTGTCTCCCTTTATAATCCCTGTCTGTCCACTTCTTCCTCTCTCTGCATAGTTCCTGTTTCCCTGTGTGCTGACCTATGCTGTGCTCCCTCTGTGTCTCTGCTGTATCCTGCTCCTGTGTTTACCTTGGATTCCCCTGGCTTATGACCCCTGCTTGTCCTGGACTACTCAGCTCTCTGGTATCCCTTTGAACCCTGCTTGAACTCTACCTCGCTTACCTCTGGCATCCTTGGACCTGGCTTTGTACCCTGACGACTCTACCCTCTGGACCCCTGGACATTGGCACACGGACACGACCATTCTTACTCTTATACCAACTGGCGTTGCAAGTATAACTAACAACTCTCTCTACAGGCTCAGCAACGCTATACCACACTCCGGGCTCGCTCCCACTGCTGTGGGTGTGTGTTGTAATACCGTTCCCACCTCGGTACTGGGGTCTTGCCAGGTCTGCGGGCATACAGGCGTGACACCCAGAAACATCAAAGGGGTTAATGCCTAGTTACAGTCTCTCAGAGGAGGAAGCTTTCAAGCATATAATGACCATGTTGCCCCAGATAGGAAAGGAAAACGTGTTGTGCGAGAGCTCTGACCAACTTCCATGGGCAGTTTTACTTCCTCAGAAACTAGTAGAAACCTTTGCTAATTTATCAAGAGAAAGGAAAACCCAACCGCTGACAAGTCACCCATCACGTGCAAAAGAAAGAGACGCCCTGGTTAACCAAGAGTACAGTGCTGCTAACACTGAATAAAAAGCAAACGAACGGCACTCCACGGGACTTGTGCAAAAATTAAAACTGACGTATAATTAAACCTCATTTTTTATTTTTGCACGAGTTTCCTGGGGTGACCTTTTTTTTGAGGTGTTTTGCAATACTACTCCTTCTACCAGTGGAGATTGGAGCACCCGTGGAAGATAAACTAAGAATTTGTTAGTGCGCCTGATAACATCATTAGCCAATAAGTCAGGACATGGGGGCTGGGTCTAGGGGTGCATGGGGTGCTGTTGGTTTATAAATGTTTACATTATGGTAATGTATGTTGCTGATTTTGTACAGTATGTACAGAACCCCCACCCCAAAAAATTGTTTGCACTAGTGGAACAGAATAATCCCATATAGTTGACCTCACCTAACTATCAAATTATCAAGGGTATTATAGAATTCTCGGCACAGGGTATATGCGTCAGTAACTGCTTGGAAGTAAGAATAGCCTCTAACAGATTATTATATCAATTAATGGTTATTATATCAATTAATGGTTATTATATCAATTAATGGTATTTTGTGACAGTCACTAACGGCTGGAAAGCGCAAATAGGATGTTTTAATTGTAATACTATTGAGTAACATATCAGTTTCCGAGGAGATTGATACTCTCATTGGACTCAGAATCGTTAACAATTTCTCGTGCATTTTCCAAGAATATTGTACATAAATAAACACAGAGTCAGCATAATTACCATGGCGACCTGGAATCTTGATTGCTATGTGGGAGCTGGGATGGCGATGAGTGACTCATATGCAACGGTTATCCCAGAAACTAGGGAGCTAACACTTCCTCCCTATTACATGAGGAAATTGGCAGTAACCACCGATGTTCCCATAAACCCATAGCCCCATCACCTTTGCTAAATGAGTCTTATTATGGAAAATATCTAGGTATGTCTGCAGTTTACAGCAGGGATAGAGGGCAGTGGAGGCGATCAGAAGATCAGAAGAATGTATATTTCTCTAGGCTTGGTCCAACTTCACAGATATAGGGACCAGGCAGTGCCATCCACTTACATCTACTATTGGTACTATAGCTACTTCAGGTTAGTAATAGGCTAATTAAATCAACTCAACAAAGTCTAGTGTGGATCATTACAAGCAGTACGAAACTGGACTAGTAACTGCTGCTAGTTGGTACACTAGTTTTAGCAAAACAAATCCCCTGAAGATGAAGTGATGCCTGTCTATGTTTCCGATAAAGCACAGTTTACAGGCCCATCGAGTCTCATGCACTTCAATGGAGAACTTCCTCATTAGAAGATAGTCTCACTAATTTATAGTCTCAGTCTAATACACTTCAATAAAGTCTCACTGAGGTTAAAATGTTCCCATTAGCATGTGTGCTTTAAGTCCAGAACACTGAAAGCATTGGCGCCCTTAAACGACTGAGCCACTGATTGAGCCACTCGTTCTGAAGCAAGGATATCCTTCAAACCTGACCTGTCGGTGGCCCTTGAGGACAGGAATTGGCCACTCCTGCCTTAGACTGCCACAGTTTTAAGATGGCCGTCAATTGTTTCTTCTCCTTCTTGTGAAGGATTTACTTTTATTTCACACCTAAGCAAAATTCAGCAGTTACTGTGGCAGCAAAAACTAGTGGCTGAATATACAGACAGCTAAAACCATTGGTGTAAACACAGAAACAGCGAAGACATATATATATATATATATATATATATACTTAGTTAAGTTATGGTGGGTAAAAAAAAGTGACAGAAACCCTCCACAGCAAAGCATATAGCAAATGGAAATATAACTGTATGCTCATTTGCATGGTTGCAGACCTGCCTAAGACATGCAAATGAGCATACAATTATATATATATATATATATATATATATATATATATATATATATATATATATATATATATATATATATATATATATATATATACCTATGTATATATATGTGTGTGTCTGATTCGAGTCTGACAGTGGCATTACATCGAGGGCGAACATAGGCAGTGTTAGCACCACATTACCTGAAATTAAAGCCTGTGAGTGTTTCATAGGAAACCGTCCCGTCACGCCGAAGACGCTGGCAGTGAGAATGTTTGATGCTCCGCTGAGAATAGCGATACATACTAAAGTCAAGGCAAAGAATTCCTTTGTCCATGAAGACGTGTCTATTTTCACCAGCACTGTGAGCAGGACGAAGACAAGCAGCATGACAACTAATGAGGAGAGTACACGGACGTTTGATGAAACCCTGAGGGTGACAGGAGGAAACGCAGATGTTACACAGTTACACAGATGTACTTACACAGTTGATGAGGTTGAAAAAAAAAAAAAGACATCCATGAAGTTCAACCTATACTACATTTAGTAATTGTAGAAGATAGGCCTCCCTGGCACTGGTCCTCAATATCAAGTGCAACATGCAATATTTTTCCATATATTGCATGTTGCACTTGATATTGAGGACCAGCGCCAGTGAGGCCTATCTTCTACAATTACTATCAGAAAGGATCTGGGCAATCTATGAGACCTCCAGGCTGCAGGACTTCCTAAGCAGAGGAGGCTGTGATTATTTTATATGTCACTAATATTTGGAGTTTCTAATCTATCTCAGGGACCTCCCTTGGTTTAGATCACAGTCATTATGCTACACATTATTGTCACTGTGGGTAGAGCACTGAGGTTGTGTGATATCCTGCTATGCTACATTTAGACGACAGATACTTATCCTATATTTCTATTTACAGTATTTTGGTCTAGAGAAAGGCAAACAAAACCCCCCCAGTGAAACATCGTCCAATTCTGTCTCATAAGGGGAAAATTAAATTCCTTCCTGACTTCACTGTGTTTGATAAAGTGGAGTAACCTAGAAACTGGATGGCAAAGCTAGTTGTAAAACATGTATTATCATGATGAATGATCACTAGGTAGGTATTAGTGTGGAAGGTATGAAGTTCATTCAACAAAAAGTATTGGGGGCGGGGGTGGGGGAAAATAATAATGTACCATATAAATCCAAACAATTCATATAATACATTGCAAAATTTTTACTCAAAATAATGACCGCAATTTACAGTTCAATATGTTAAGAGGCTTACGCTGAATTGGAAATGTTTTTAAAGAACGGTGGATAGTGAAGATTTGTCTATATTTTAAAATTTAACAATCATTCCATTTCTAAGGACGACATTTGGTAAGTTTAAACAATATATAGTGGAAATATCCTTTTAAAGCAACAGACCAAGCTACCGTTTTTTTTTTTTCCATTTATTTTATTGTTTTTCCCTTTAATATGTGCATCAATACAATCCACACAATAATAAATAATTAGCTAAGTTGGCGATCGATCCATTCTCCTGTGATTTATCAATGAAGTTTCGGCTCGGTAGTTCACTAAATGGCTGTCAGTGCAGCAGAAGAGGACCAAAGATGCAAAGTTCTGTGGGGAAGATCATGTGACCAGGCAGTCACTAGATTCAATTGGTGCACTGCTAGAGAGAGAGCAGGGCTCAAAAAGGGGTGTGCCAGAGCCTGTTTCAGTGACTTTATAAATGGTTGCTATAGCAACAAAAATGCTTGTTACATTATAATACGTTAAAAATGTCAGTTGTTTTTTTTTTTTTAATGCTACAAGTATTTTCTCATAGTACAGAACTTATTTAAGATACATTTATTTCAGCAGAGGATATCTAATAAATGAATAAAGATCCTTTTTGTACCATGTTTATTTTGTAGGTGAGAAAAATATGTGCCCCTAACATGAACTGCTGCTTTACCAAGATGACATCATTACTATTTGTTTTTTTTTCCCTGTGGGGTGAATATCTAATTTCAGCCTAAACAGGATATACACTAGTGACAGGCGAATGATGCAGCAACAACAATGGTAATAGTCTCAGCTCAGGAGAATTCAGATACAGGTCTGAGAGCATTGGGAGATAATTAGCTGCCTGCATGGGCAGGATGCTAATAGATCTATAGTATACTCTTATCAGCCACTGCAGATGTGACAATATTACGAAAAAGTGTAAATAGGAAAATGAACCGTGTAAACCATAAAGATATGACGGTGTAGAACTCGGAGATAAACATCTTAGTTATTTTGTCTTCCTTGGTCTCAGTTGCAAACTCATTATTGTAAGCGATAATTGTACGTGACACTGATACTCATAATTTACTTACACAATTACTATGCTCACGCTGTACGGCCCCTGTACATGGCTCTTTTTAGGAAAGGGCTGTAGTGTGAAACACAGGTGAATAGTGATACACATCAGGGTTTGGCTGCAGGCACTCAAAGAAAATTAAGTGCATTTAGAATAGCAATAAACAGCAGAAAGTGTAGGTAAGTAATTCTATGTTTGTTTCATGTGCATGTCTCCTGACTCTTTAATAAGTATAATTTCCCGTACTGCTTATGTTTCTATTGGTTACTCTTTAATCACTATCACCATATCACATTGTATGTTTCCACTTAATTTGTACATTTTATAACGTTCATATGTTTTAATATCATTTAATTTGTAAACGAAAGGTGATCTCACGGATGACAGTGCTTACAAGTGGGAGTTCAGTCATTCAGGTTCCCAGCGTGAATCCTCAGAAATCCGAAACATTTAGTCAAATGACGTCTCACATAACTCCCTATGCTCTGGAAGTATGGGGTGCACATCTGGTATCCCACGCGTGACCAGTGTTATACCCAGAGCTGCTCATTTGTACATGCCAGGAAGCATGCCCCAAGCATTTTGTGTGTACAATAATCAGCTACAACCTTAACTGAGAGGGTAAAAGAAAAGATGCAAAACTCACAGCATGGCCATGGAAACACTATCAACCAGTAATACATTGGGATGATGTTTTTGCTGGGAAAAATGTTGAAGATAAATGGGCAGTCTTTAAAACATTATTAGAAAAGCACACTCATCAGTTTATACCCTTGGGTAATAAGTATAAAAGAAATAAACAGGTAAGGGAGGAAATGGAAAAGAAGAGGAAGGCGTTTTATATTCTTTAAGTCAAAAGGGACGGAGGCATCGTATCAGAATTATAAGGAATGTAACAAAAATTGCAAAAGGGACAATCAAATTAGCAAAAATGGATAATGAAAAAATGATTGCAATAGAAAGTAAGATCAACCCTAAAAAGTTCTTTAAGTACCTTAATATAAAAAAAATGAGAAAAGAAAATATAGGACCCTTTCAGTGTTAGATAGGCAGGCAAATGATTTGAGATAAGGAAAAAGCAGAGGTTTTAAACATTCTTGCCTCTGTGTTTACCAGGGAAGAATCAATTTCAATTGTAGTTCCGCAGGAGGAAGCCAAAACCTCCATATTAATGAACAATTGGTTAACTGAGGAAGAAGTTCATAGGCAGATTGAAAAAATTAAAGTATATAAGGCACCTGGCCCCGATGGCATACATCCAAGAGTTTTCAAGGAGTTAAGTTCAGTAATAGCCAAACCATTACATTTCATATTCAAGGACTCCATTTCCATAGGCTCAGTACCACAAGATTGGCGTAAAGCAGATGTGGTGCCTATATTTAAAAAGGGAGCTAGATCACAACCGGGGAATAACAGGCCTGCAAGCCTGACTTCAATAGTTGGGGAACTATTTGAAGGTTTAATACGGGGTAATATTCAGGAATACCTAATGGAAAACAAAATTATCAGTAATAGTCAGCATGGATTTATGAAGGATGGATCATGCCAAACTAACCTTATTTGTTTCTTTGAAGAAGTAAGTAGGAATTTAGACCAGGGTAATGCAGTTGATGTGGTCTACATAGATTTTGCAAAGGCTTTTGATACGGTTCCACACAAGAGGTTGGTGTACAAAATAAAGCAAATTGGACTCAGTAAAAATATATGCACCTGGATTGAAAACTGGTTGAAGGACAGACAACAGAGGATTGTCATAAATTGAACTTTTTCAGGTTGGGCTAAAGTCATGATTGGAGTACTTCAGGGATCGGTACTGGGACCCCTGCTTTTTAACTTATTTATTAATTACCTTGAGGTTGGCATCGAGAGCAAAGTCTCCCTTTGCTGATGATACTAAATTGTGTAAGGTAGTAGAAGAGCAGGGTGTAATTTCTCTCCAGAAGGACTTGGAGACACTGTAAACTTGGGCAGGTAAATGGCAGATGAGGTTTAATACAGATAAATGTTAGGTTATGCATTTGGTAAACAAGAATAAAGAGGTGACTTACAAATGAAATTGTGATAAATTGGGGGAATCCTTGATGGAGAAGGATTTAGGACTGCTTGTAGACAGCAGGTTTAGCAATAGTGCCCAAAGTCATGCAGTAGCTGCAAAGGCAAACAAGATCTTATCTTGTATTAAACAGGCAATGGATGGAAGGGAAGTAAACATAATTATGCCCCTTTACAAAGCATTAGTAAGACCACACCATGAATATGGAGTACAATTTTGGGCACCACTCCATAGCAAATACATAATGGAACTAGAGAGAGTGCAGATAAGAGCCAGCAAATTAATAAAGGGGATGGACAATCTAATTTATGAGGTGAGGCTAGCTAAATTTGATTTATTTACATTAGAAAATAGGCGTGTAAGAGGGGATATGATAACTATATACAAATATATTCGGGGACAGTACAAGGAGCTTTCAAAAGAACTATTCATCCCAAGGGCAGTACAAAGGACTCGGGGGCATCCCTTTAGGTTGGAGGAAAGGAGATTTCACAGCAACAAAGGAAAGGGTTCTTTACAGTAAGGGCAGTTAAAATGTGAATTCATTACCCATGGAGACTGTGATGGCAGATACAATAGATTTGTTCATAAAAAGGTTGGACATCTTTTTAGAAAGGAAAGGTATGCAGGGATATACCAAATAAGTAAACATGGGAAGGATGTTGGTCCAGGGAGTCATCAATTCTTGAGGAAGGAATTTATTTTTCTCCTTATGAGATATCATTGGATGATATGACACTGGGTTTTTTTTTGTTTGCCTTCCTCGGGATCAATAATGAAGTATAGATATAGGATAAAGTACTGTATCTGTTGTCTAAATTTAGTATAGGTTGATCTTGATGGACGTATGTCTTTTTTCAACCTCATCTACTATGTAACTATGAAAACTGGGATTATTTTGATGGAATTGTAGTGAAAATCAGTAGCACGAGGACGTGGGATTAGGGCAGGGGAGACAAACTCCAGACCTCAATGGCCACCAACAGGTCAGGTTTTAAGGATATGCCTGCTTCAGCGCAGGTAACTCAGTCAATGACTGAGCCACTGGTTGAGCCACCTGTGCTGAAGCAGTGTTATCCTGAATACCTGGCCTGTTGATGGCTCTTGAGGACTGGTGCTGGCCACCGTTGGATAAGTGGTTGGATGTGTGCAACACACCTAGAAGTGAATTTATGTACTGTTGCGTTTTTACTTTCAGAGGAAAGGCTGTTGGATGAAAGAGATAAGCGGAGAACAAATGATAATAAATGCAGAAAGTACGAATCTATGAGCCAAAATATCAACAAGTGTATGACACACAAAATAGGTCATCAAGCGAAAAATGTTATTGTCATTCAATTTTAACAAAAATCTTCAACTTTGACTAACATTAGATTATTTTGTATGCAAATTTGACTTTTACAGACAGTCAGGTTGGGCTCAAATATCCTTTGCAGGAAAGGCTTCAAGCCTAACAATGGACAATTTATTGAACCAAACAAACTGAATAAATTCAGGTTTCTGCAAACTGTACCTGTTGACGAGGAAGAAATTCACTATAAGACATGGCACTGATGGTACAGCTGAGGCAATCGAAAAGTAACTTTCAAAGTAGTTCTGCAATAGAAGATTTATAAAACACAGATAAAAGATGGGAAAATATGTGGTCGTTCAGAAAACCTGCAAACAAAAGGATGACCTTGTGTAGTACATACTGTATATTGTTCTGCCAAAATGTCTTATAACAAGCAGTCTACTGCCAAGCCTTCACCTTCCCCTCACATTGCAGGGTATGGTAGCCCTGGATGGTATTGGAATTGTAAATACGTTTGTGGATGTCACACAATCTGAAATTCGTGCAGATCTAAAATTAGGGCAGATTTAGGAGAATCTGCACAACTTTACTGCAAGAAATCGGTCGGCGGATCAGATTTTGACACGTTTGACCATCTCTAATGTTTATCTCTAAAGTAGAGAAGCAGGTATTTGTGGTGATCGCTTCAATAGACGTGCTACCAGAATGAGTGCAGGAGTATCGAAAGCTTTTAACCGTGTTTAGCCAAGCTTGGGTATTGGAGCACCTTGAGTGTCGGTGTGCAGGAGGAGCATACTGGTTTGGTACTGCAAGCACGCAAGGACAGGGTTGTAAATTCTTCCCAGGCAGTTTCGGACACTGGAGGGTGTTTGTCAAGAGTTTAGATTTTAAGTTGGCTTCCAGACACTGAAGGTCAATGGAACACACGTTGCAAGTTTAGAGAGGAGAAACTCGAGGTTGAGTCTGAGGAATGTGCAGATCAAAATATTTAACTTGTTATTTGCTGGCATGGAATTAAAAACCCCAGGAGAACAAATGAAATTGAAAACTGCAGGTATTTTTCTGCATACTCAACTGTCAGACTGTGTATGGTTTCATGTAATCAAAATGATCCTTAGTTCCTGCAGTAGAGCACAAGAGCGCCCTTGTGGAAAATACAAATTGGACCAGTGTTGCTCTAATGGAGCCCTCTCATTGGCAATTCCTTCACAAACGGTGTGATTGAAAATATTTACACCCGTGCTATAACACACATTGTCAAGGTTAAAACAGTTTACTAGTTGTTATAGCCTCACAATGCTAATCAAAAATCCCAAACATACGATGAAATTATTATATGTGCATATAGGTGCTCCAGGCAGCACACTTTGGGCTTTACTTTCTAACATGTATTTTGTAATAAATGATGATAATGGAAATTGGTTTTTAGCAACATCATAAGGGATTAAGTCAAAAAGCTTAGCGTGTAAGCTCCTGGGAGCAGCACACCCCTTCCTGTGCTGCACTTTTGAATACATCATGCTGGCTCTTTAAAAACTAATTATAATAGTTAGAAAGCTGCTTCATTTCTGATGAAATTTCCCCCCACATAGAAAACTGCGAGATTTATAACTCTGCAACATTACAAAGATCTGCCTATTCCTCAACTACGAAAACACTAATACATGCTCTCCCCTGTATTACATTACTACAGTACATTATTTTAAATGGCCTCACACAATCCATTTAAAATGCTGCGGCTAGAATGATCTCCTGCTCTTCTAGACCAGGGGTACTCAACTCCAGCCCTCAAGCCTCCCTGAACAGGTCAGGTTATCAGGATATCCCTGCTTCAGCACAAGTGGCTCAATCAGGCCCTGCTTCAGCACAGGTGGCTCAATCAGAGGCTCAGTCAAAGACTGAAAGACAAAGTCTGAAGATGGGATATCCGGAAAACTTGACCTGGTGGGGGTGGGGGGTGGCACCCTGTTCTAGACTATTACCTGCTTCTGACTTCCTGAAATCTCTCTGTTGGCTTCTTATTTTTTTTAACACTCTACAATTCTTTGCACCTTTATATATCTCAACACTGATCTCCCGTTACACCCCTACTTGTCTCTTACACTCAACCAGCGTTGTCTCCTTACACCTTTTACCTCTGCAGCCCTCGCACATCTGCAACCTTTTTCACTCTCTCCCTATCTATGGAACGCTCTTCCACTCAATATCTGCCCAGCACGTTCCTTTTCCAGTTGTAAAGCCCAGCTCAAAATTCACCTTTAAAAAGCAGCATCTCATTAAATGACCTATGCCTACGATACTGACTCCCGATACACTTGACCTCCCTGGTTTGCACTTTTACTCTTACTGTGTCTGTAAGTCTCCCACACTACTAAGGCCTCGGACATGGTCAAAAAGACCGTGCTGAGGCGCGCTGAGGGAAAACATTATCCCTATCAGCTCGCCTTTAGACGGCGCTTCCGCACACTTCCGCAGGCGTGTGGAAATTCAGGAGACAAGCAAGTTTAAATTATGCCGCGCATGCAAGCGCAGGGCCGGTCACGTCACTGCCAGAAGCCAATGGCAGTCCGTGACGTGGCACCCTAGCCCCGCCTCCCGGCCCGCCTCCCACCCTGCACACAAGCGCGCTCGCTGACACACATGCAGGGACAAGAAAAATCTCCTGCGTGAGCATGAGCGTCAGCGCTGCCCAGCGCCGCTCCCTGCACCATGTCCCAGGCCTTAGATTGTAAGCTCTTTGGGCCAGGTTCTCCCTTTGCCTTATGGTGTCATTTAATTGCTGCTGTTATTCCCATTGTCTGTATTGTATTTTCCCTGTATTGTCATTTTATAAATCACTGCATACACTGTTGGTGCTATATAAATAAAATGTATACATTCATGCATCGACAACTGACTTATTCACTACAATGGGAGTTTACAATTGCTAATAAAAAAATGAGAATTATTTCAGTGAATAGACCCTTAATAGTGAGTGCATAGTCACTGAGGTACATTATAGCTGACACCTCTCAGCACTGAATGTGTTATACTGCTAGTGACAAAAATAACCCAGTTTATCTGTCCATTATGTGTGAAAACAGGATGAAGACTTCCCATGCCAGACTGCTTCTAAGAGGCCCATGATAAATACTTTGCTTCAATGGTGAACCGATAAACAATCCAAAGATATCATTGGAAGACCATAAAGCTCAGTCACTCTTACCATTTAATTTTCTAAGAAGTTGGTAGACGGCTTCCTACGCTGCCCCCCCCTCCCAAAGTTCTCTGCCATTTTAATGTTGACTTCTTTTCAAATTCAGGCCCAATACTCTGAATGGCATCATGGCAAATGTGCAGAAACAGGACATCTACATTCCATTCTGAAGGCAGAAACAGAAAATAAAAATACCCCTTGTGAGCACATTCACATGTCTCAGACAGGTCTGCAGCCTTGCCCTTCCCCATTCTGTAGGCATGGATGGGTGAAGGTGGTTTAAGGGTGGGTCTCCTACATGAATTGCTGCTTTCAATTAGTGTTGCCTACTTCATAATTTTTCTCTCAAATGATTATGGTTAATGTGTCTAATTCTGTAAACTTCTATTTGATGAGACATTACCACAAGCTCTTAACGGTCATTCTGTATTCGGGAGGGGGGGGGGGGGGGGGGGGAAATGGGGGAGATCTCTTCATTTTCCTTTGCCCTTGAGAAATTTAATCAGGAAAAAAGGTAAAACATTGACACGTTTCATCTTGAATATTTTCTTCGTGAGAAAAAGGGCACATTCAATCTGTGAGCCCAGACAATAAGGTGCTTTGCTTCTTCTGCTTTCATTCACATCCCTGGGACATTAAGACCTACATAAGATTAAGATTCTTTTAGGCACCGTTGATGGTGGGTTCAAAGACAGAGAGTGGATCCCGATGGCTGGAGCAGGCGGGACTGGACTGAGCCTGGCTGAGCATCAGACTTGTTGCAGGGCAGGATCGGTAAACATACTAAAATGGACGAGGCAGAGGGTCAGACAGGTCGGGGTCAGGGTAGGCAGAGTTCAAGATTGTAGTCAGGCAGAAAGCAGGTCTGTTGTATAAGGTATTTTCTGACAGCACGCAAGTTACAATGTCAGAAGCACTTTTATTTGGCGACCAGGAAGTGGTCAGTTTATATAGGGTGTGTGTCCATGAGGTTGATCCGCACCAGGTATGCACAGCAGTTAGCAGCAGAGCTCAAAGGTATAGTGAAGTAATAGAACTATCCAGCCATGGTTCTTTCTCACTGCTAGGGCTGCTACCCTGAATAAAAGAGGTTGTGGGTTCTGATCCTGTCGGGTACGAGGTAAGCTGGTAGTGTATTAGTTCATAAAGTTGGTGGATCCCATCTAAAATAATAAAGTGACTCACTTATGGGATATTGTAGTGCTGGATCGGCTTTTGCGGCTTATATAGAAAATAAGCCCCTTCCACTTTTCGGTGAAGCACCCTTTATTAACATCTGTTCCACAAACACTTAACTTTTATAAAAAGAGTCTCAGGATAAGATAAATTAAAGGTAATTTGAACTCTCCCATAAAGTGTGAATAACAGTTTTGGGGAGGTCCTTGGTAATCCCACAGCAACAGTCTGATAAAAATGCGTAATGTCTCAAAGTTCTGTACTGAGTGGAACAATCACACTGGTTAATCAGACAGTTGATTTCAACCAAATGTTAAACCATGTTGATAGTCAAATCTCACCTCTTAAATGAAGCACTTCAATAGCCTGCACTCAGGACTACAGTCCCACACTCAGTCACTCCTACAGTACCAACCATTGCGGCGAAGCACTGCCATCTACAGCACTTATTCCCTCACCTGCTGTCTCTGTAATACTGTCTCCCAACATTTCACAGATTGTACGCTCTCCAGGGCAGGGATTTCCTTTCCTGATTTTGTTTGTTGTATTATAATTTCCTGTATTGTCTCTTTTGTAAAGCTGAGTACATTGTGGGTGCTATATAAATAAAGATATACATGAATACAACCAAACACAGAGCTTCCGCCTTTACGACCTCTTGTTGAGGAACTTGATTTGTAAATCACATGTAATGTTGCAAAGTTGCCTATACTGAATGAGTCATGTGACTGTTGCTCACCTGACTTGTATTCCTGGTTACAGAGCTGCTCCAGCCTCTCCCCAAATCTACATTCCAAATGACAGTGGGGTTAACAGGGCAGTTCCCCAAAGCCCAAAGTTTGCTAATGGCAGTGACATGTTGAGGTAGTTAAATCTTAGTGATTGCCTTTTTTAGAACCAAACTCTGACACACGTCAGTATTTTCTGTATGTTACAGTAGTTTGTAAACACGGTCAGCATTAGATTTGGGATTGGTTTGATCTCCGCTGGCTGCTCCATTTTCTGTAATGTGACTGAGAACTCAACAAGCGTTCGCACAAGCAATGCCCTCTCTCCCTCACCTTTTTGTCTCTCTGATTAGGACAACGGGCGAGAAGGGGAGAGAAAATACTTAATTGACAAACAATCCCCATTGAGCGGTGCTGTGGGAAATGGTTTTGAGCTCCATTTCCAAAAGTAAGGCTACATTTGGGTAAGGGTGCCACTTAGATTGTTATATTCTTTTAAAAAACTGATTTGTCATCTTCCAGGGATTGCACCTTTTAAATGGAGACACTGGGTTCCGAACTAGTCTCCCCTGCTTGAAAGTTATTGCCATTGTTTTCTGAACCAGTGACTTTACTCACTAACTTGTGTGTGTGTATACACACACACACACACACACACACACACACACACACACACACACACACACACACACACACACACACACACACACACACACACACACACACACACACACACACACACACACTGATTGCAAACCTTTCCAGGATAAACTTTCACAAGAAATGTAAAATACTCGTACTTGGTTTTGTGACCGGTCGTCCAGTAGATCAATTTGCTCCTATGTGGGATTTGCACCTTGAAAATCTATTTATACTCACACTAAGATCAGAGATTTCAGGGCCTTCCGGCAATGGTTCATCTGAGCAGTTCCTGAGCTTGTATATCCAATAGTGTTTTGCTGTGGCAATAAAGTTCCAGGGCAGTGCGGAACCTACACCGAGCATGAAGAAGATAATGTATGTGCTATTAAAGTAGTCCTCCGGCTTGCGAACGTAGTAATGGTTTGTATGTTGCTCCTCCAGCAAATGCTCCTCTTCGTCTGAATGACTGACGCCCGAGGGCTTGTAAACAGAGTTTGTACTACTTAACGTGTCCTCCGACTCTATCGCCACTGTAAAAGAAACCAAATATGAGTCCGATTATGAACAACTGGACAAAAATTGTACGCTGAGCTATGAATCAATGAGAAATCAAAGACGCCTACATTAAGAGTGGGGTCATCGAAATGGGACTTACCTTGGCGGGCGAAGCGGCCAGATGTCCCGGCGGCTAAGCGCCAGCGGAGATTTGGACGCGGCAAAATAGTCGCGACAAAATGTCCTAGACCGTGGGGTCTTGGGCTAACCAACAAATACATTAAAAGCATAACAAATAAATGCCAAATTGTTGAGGTAGAAGTTATACCTGTAGTGCAGTGGTGCGCAAACTGGGGGGCACAAGACTTTTTGGGTGGGGTGCAGCTCACTTACCTGACTTCAGTCGGCTTCAGTCCACGCATTTCCATGGCAACGCGGCGTCATCATGTGATGTGATGTCACATGACCCTGTGGCGTCATTTGACGCCTGGTGCCATGAAGACGCGGTGTCAAATGACCCCGTGGGTCACGTGACGTGACATGACCCCGTGGCGCTATTTGATGCCGCCTTAGATGTGGGAGGGGGTGTCGTGACCCAGGGGGGGCGCAACGCAGAAAGTTTGCGCACCCCTGCTGTAGTGGACGGCATTTGAAGACACAAAATTAACTTGCAGATAAGAAGTATTTGACCCACCCAACCTGCTCCTTCCAACTTCCATACTCTGTATTTTATTCTGTTTGTACATGTTTAAAGAAAATATACTATATTAAACCTGAAAGCAATTTTTTTCTAGGTACCAGTTAACCCATTAAGCTATATTTGTGTTTGTCCAATAATGGGCCTGGCCTTCTCTTCAAGAATTATAGCAGCATATTAGAAGTCAAAGGGGACAGTAATACTTTAGGTTTTTAGAACAGCTATGGAGGGTCCCACGTGCAGGGACCTATCAGCATGTCCTAACAGGAGTTGCTTGTAATGTATGAATGTATATCTTTATTTATATACAATAGCGCCATTAATGTACATAGCGCTTCACGGCAGTAATACACGTGACAGTCATATAAATAACAAATAACTCATAATGGGAAGAAGCGTTTCAGAGATAAAAGTAACACTTAGGAAAAGGAGTCCCTGCCCCGAAGAGCTTACAATCTATGAATACAGTACATCTTTTTTTCTGCGCCTGTTAAAATGTAAGTAGGCTTACAAAACTAGTGTGATTAAATGAGACAGGTAGATAGAGATGAAGAAGCGCTCAAATGCGAGGTATAATAACCAATGAAAGCCAGTGCCAGTATCCAAGGATAATCCAGAAACAATAATGATGAGTTGAAGTAGTAGCTAGCAATATTGGGTTAAAAAAAACTCCTGAAGACAGGTAATGGGTAGGAATGACCCCCCCACGATCAGTCTCTTTGGAAGTACCCCTGTAGCAATAATGTACTCACAGTTCCTCGGTTTATGGGTGGCAGGATGTGCAGCTTCCAGTAGTAGTAGATACAGGAAATGGGAAGGAGCGCACGATCCGACGGGAGCAAGGAGAGGACCCAATTCAAAAAATATATAAACTTTATTATGTCATAGACCTAAAATCCAACGCGTTTCGAACGCTGGTGTGTTCCTTAAAGAACGCACCAGCGTTCAAAACGCGTTGGATTTTAGGTCTATGACATAATAAAGTTTATATATTTTTTGAATTGGGTCCTCTCCTTGCTCCCGTCGGATCGTACGCTCCTTCCCATTTCCTGATTAAATGAGACCCCTTCTTATTTGTGTCCTATGGCTTGTCCAGCTGCAATTGATATACTATACTAATATATTAGGTGTTAAAATATTGTAATTAACTTAATACTAGTTTCCATACAGCATAATTCACAGTTTTTTAAACTCCAAGTTGTTTCCTGCTTTATCGGTGCATACTGTTTCATTCAACACAGACGGATGACCCTATGCGGTGAAGCCGCCCTCTGGGTGTTTTGAGTCCCTTTCCAAAAGAACTCAATTTAAATGTTCAGTCCCTCATTGAACTCATTACGAAAACACCAAGTATTTTAATTTTTTTAAAACCATTTTTAAAGTAAGTTGGTAAACATGGTAAGTTTAGACATAGGGCGGGGTAAGAAAGACAAACAAATATTCCTCCTTTAAGGAGGTAATTCTATAAATGCCAAATCCAGACACGTCTATGCGTATGTCCGTATGAAAGCGTCTGGGATACCTAGGGGTATATAGATTACGACTTTAAATCTTCTAAGTACGAGGCAGAAGGCTTCACAGCGTTCAGCAGGGGTCTGAGACTCAGTCTTCAAGGGTCACCAACAGGCTAGCTTTTAAGGATATCCCTGCTTCAGCACAGGTGGCACGGATTGAGCCACCTGTGCTGAAGCAGGGATATCCATAAAAGCTGGCCTGTTGGTGGCCCTTGAGGACTGTTTCAGACCCCTGCCATATAGAGTAGGGTAAAATGACTTGTGCTGAGGGCTGGGATGCTGGTTTGTGGCCTTTGTGACGTCCGTGATGTTTTTCTAGGGCTTGTCCTCCTGCTTCACTCGCCTCATCTGAGTTATGTCATCGCTGCCCAAGTTATCTCGTGGCCCTGATTGCCAGAGGAACCGTGGCATGTTGGGCCCATCGCCCTTCCAGAGCGATAAGGGTTAATCCATACCTGACCCCCTCCAAGGCCCCTATTCAAAGTGCTCACAATAGCAAATAATTCAACTGAAATAGTAACAATAGCAACTGTAGCGGAAGCATAAGGCTGAGTCTATAGAAGGACAGTCAGCGCTGAGCCGTGCGGACGCTCCGCGATGAGCCTCGTCATCGTCAATGAGGATGTCTTGAGAGGGGGCTCCTGCGAGCGTCCGCAGGCGTGCTGAGGCGCAGGGATTTTCAGCCGACAGCAGAACCTGTTTCTGAGCGCGTTGTAGGCTGAAAACCTCCAATCAGAGCGAAGCAGCGTCAACGTCACTGCGCCGTGACGTTGACGTTGCCGCTTCAGGGGCTATTGGCCCAGTGTCGTCAGTGCCTCGCCTCCCGATCGCGCACGCTGGCTCATCTGCTAGTTCATGCAATCGCTCCTGATTGCGCAGACGAGCCTCAGCGTCCGCACGGCTCAGCGCGGCTCCCCCCTCTCCGGACGTAGCTTAAGGCTGCTCGGAAAGTGCCATTACTTTCTTATTTACAACCTCACAGTGCAACGACTTTTTTATGACAAACTTAACAGTTCCACTTTCTACTTAGAGAAACACGGATTTATTTTTAAAAGTGTCTTTCCCTTTCTACTTTCTAAGCGTAAATGTTTCTCAAAACCGGTTTGTTTGCTTTTCCAGTGTTCCACTTTCTATTTAAGTACAGCAGTACCACTGCTTTAAAAGCCACTTTGATCTCTAAATGACAATATTATAATAGCAATAATTACTGTGGGTCACTTCATGATAAAGCGGCTCTATTAACTCCTTCAGCGCAAACCCCATTGGCTGCCAGTGGGGGAGAGAGAATTAACCCTATGTCAGATGACGCTTCCAATACACTGACAGCCAGCCAGCCAGCCAGCCATATCACAAATGCACAATGGAAGGGGTAACAAGAGCTTTGCCCCATCACTCTGCAGCCTCATTAACCCCTTCAGCAGTGCATGGCACGGATTTACTGTAGCACCCTTGCATTAAACCCGTCACTGCCACTGGAGCTTCAGCCCTGGGGGAGATAGCACAATCCCTACATCAGCACATGCTGGCAGTTACAATACAGCGAGAAGCACTCAGCCATGCAACACCTTCTCATCTGACAGCCCCACCAAACCTAGCTGCACAACAACCAAAGAGTCAAATATCCCCCTTCCTGCTGCTTCTGTCAGGGGGGCTTGAGTTCAGGTTGCGGGTTAAAAGACAGAAGCCGGCTCGGACCCTTAACCCCTTCACCGCCAAGGGGGTTCCTTTGTAGTGAAGGTGTACACAGTGGAGTTGCTATGGTTACTGTAGGCCCCACCCCTCCAGCAATAAAGGGCTTCGGAAATATATAGCCTCCCCCTCCCGGACTTACTTCTGGATGCAGCACTTAAATCCGGAGTGTGCTGCTGTTGTTGTTGTTAGGGCTCCGGCCCTCACACAGGCACCTCCTTCCCTGCCGGGGTGGGGGCGGGGAGAGGCTCTAACCACCACCCCGGGGATGAGCCTGGGCCTAGCACTGCCCCTATACTGTGACACATACACACACACACACAAAGGCATGACTAAGGAATGTCACAATAAGAATCACATGCAGTGGGTTGGGGTGTGCCTGCAGAGCAGCAAACAGGATCTAGCACACAGTTCTCCAGCATTGACATGAATAGGCAAATAGAAGTTATGAAGTTATATTATTCCTTTGAAGTTTATGTGCCAATAAAGAAGGTGACCAGTGGGAATGTCTGATCCACTTGAAGTTTAAGAGCTAATGTAGAAAGGAAAAGGGAATTTAAATAGGGTGTTCCCATTTAAGTATAATATTTAAATAGGGTGATCGCATTTAAGTATATACATAAATAAACAGGTAGATCCTATTGAAGGTATGCAGGTCACATAAACAGTGTTGTCCCATTAAAGTACAGTACATGGAACAAACAATGATGGTGATCCATTTACATATGCGGGGTAAATAAACACGATGTTCCCGTTGATTGAAGGATGGATAGAACATGTCAGAGGATTCATATATTGAGAATGAGTTGAGAGGTTTGTAACATGACACTGTGGTCAGTGTCAGTGCAAAGTTGGCACTGTTTCATCACAGGAGAGAGCAATATAATTACATACATTTAAAATGTGTATAGCCAAGTTTAAAGGTTTACTCTGTTTATCCACCAAAGCAGCGGTGTCCAATAGCAATTCAAAGCTAGCCTCACTTGCGGTTGTCGTCTTTCCATATTCACTACTTTCTTGAGTCAGTCACAATAGCGTCGTGCCCACAAGTCACGCCGCCTGCCGCCTTGCGCTCCCTCTCTCGGTTACAACTCCCTCTCTCACACCCTCCCTCTCCCACATCTCTCTCCCACGTCCCCTCCCCCAATATACACACTATGCCCTTCAACCCCCAATTCAGACAACTCAGCACCCCATTACAGATAACACCCCAAATACACAATAACCACCCACACTCCAAATACACATAATAAACCCTCACACCCCAAATACACCTAATACCCCCCCATCCCAAAAACCCATAATAACACCCACACAACCCAAATACGCATAACCCGCAACCCAAAATATACATAATAACCACCAACCCAAATACACATAATAACCCCACCCCCCAAATACACGTAGCCAAGTGACCCTGGCTATAGTCTTCTACTAACCTGAACACTATAAGTCCTGGTAAGAACAGGCAGTGTTGGGGTTAAACTCCTGCGCAGGGCCTAGCCTGCAGTTGCAGCATGGATGGGTACTATGTTGCTTATCATGGGGCAGGCCTAAACCGACAGTTGGAGTGTCATACCTGGGGAGGGTACTGACTGGGTCACATGTATATGGTGTGATGCCTGTCATTACCTGGACCTACCCTGTTATGGGGTGGGGTTACAAACCCTTCCCCCCATGGTATAAAAGCTGACACTCCACCAAATTGAGTGTGTGATGATTATGGGACGGTGTGATACCCTTTTCCCTATCAGAGGGTTAAGGAGATTGGGAGGGGCTCTTGGGGCCTCAAGCCCTGTGGGTTTGCTCCAGGGCTGAAGGACGATCATGCTATTGTACAATAAAACTGCTGTTGGACCAACTATGGAGTGTGATTATTGGAACGGAGTATTGCCTGTGGGGGCCATCCTGCATCCAGCAAGATCCTCATGGGATGGAGGCGCTGCACAGTAAGAGACACGAGGAAGCCTGCCCTGTTGCTGCTCCCAAACTCCAACCACGGATCAACTCAGACCTCCTGAATCAGCAGGTGAGCTACAGTACCCAGGGAAACACCTATGCAGTGGCCAGATCTTCTGTGGCAAGGGGGAACAGGTGCTACACACATAATAACCCCACCCTGCAAATACACATAATAACCCCCAGCCCCAAATACACATCGTAACACCGCCCTCCAAATACAAATAATAACCAACCTAATACACATAAGCCCCTTCACCTTACATGCTTGTGGCCTCCGATCACACGGGCGATTGAGGAAGCGGGACCAACTTCCTACACGCAGGGGGGGTGTTGTGTCACTGGATGCTGGCCCTGCGGCTGCCGGGCAGATGTCCCGGCTCTCTCCCCCAGTGCCCTGTTCACAAAACATTGTCCTTTTCACCACATGTGGTGTGTGGCAAATGTATTGGACATCGCTGCACTAAAGGAACACAGGGGATATCACTTTTGTCTACTGGAGAAAAAAAAAATCACATTGACCAATATGAACTTAATAATTGTGAAGAAAAGAATGTCAGCCATATTACATATTCCCCAAAACAGTTTAATGGGGACAGATATTTGGGGAGCATAGTCAATAAGGTCCAGAGATTTATATGAGTGAGGTTAGGTGTTCATGGACCACATAGTTGCCAGCTCTCTAAATTAGCCAGATAGGTAGGTTTCTAGGCAGGTACGAGAGTATACAAATAATGTCATGCATCGGCCGTCTGCACAAGTTTGCACCACAGACGGGTACTAATTGACTGATGTTATCATTAGACAAGTGTATACAACTATGCGAGGACTTGAGACAAATTTACACACAAAGAAATAATCTTCTACTTGAGTTTTTATCCCTTTAATACGATTCGTGGCCTCCCTTACAGTCAGTGTAAGAGAGTGAAGAGGGTAATTAGCGATACCACATATCTCCCCACTAGATTGGATGAGGTACAAGAATATTATCATTTAATTGTAAAGCACCAACATATTCCACAGCGCGGTACAATAGGGGTACAGAGTGACATCAATTACATAAACAGAGTTACATATATACATAAACAGTTATATATATATATATATATATATATATATATATATATATATATATATATATATAGACCATACGATACCGGTTGCAACATGACATCAAGGGACAGCACGCAGGTAAGTAAATCAGATATATATATATGGACAGACGAGCGCAAGCAGATATAGAAGGTAATGAGGGCCCTGATCCTGAGAGCTTACAATCTAGAGGGGATAAGGGGTAATATGGAAACAAAAGGTAAAGTGGCTGCTCATTGTGGGATGAAGACAAGCCGGCCTTAGGACAAGGTAAGCAAGGCAGCTGCCTTGGGCCCTATGCCTTAGGGCCTCGCGCTCCCTCTTGTCGGTGCCAGGATCCAACTTTCACCTGACCAGAGGGGGGAGCTGGAGGAGGGAGTGCGGGGCCTACTCCAGCTCCCCCCTCCGGATGGAAGTTACATCCGGCAGAGAGGTAGGAAGGGGGGGGGGGGTGTGTGGCCACGTTAACATGGTAACCGACGTCACATGACGACGCGTTACCATGGCAATGTGACATCATGAAGCCGTGATGCTGCCGGAGGAGGGCTGCTCATCAAGATAAGTTTAGGGGTGTGTATGTTAGGGGGTGTTAGATACCATGGAGTCTGGTACATTTCTTAGGAGGGGACACCCTAAAGATCTGCTGATTGAACAAAGGAATTGTAACGTTGCTGACTGCAGGACAGGATACGGACCCACAGGGCATAGGTAGGGAGTAGTACACCAACCTTGGCCTGCGACCAGAGGCCTGGGATGCAGGGGTAGTCAGGTCTAGTTCCGGGGTCGAGGCAGGCGGCAAGCAAAGGGTAGTCAGGTCCAGTTCCTAGGTCAAGGCAGGCAGCAGGCAAAGGGTAGTCAGGTCCAAACAAGATCCAAGCACAGACAGGCAAAACAGAGGCAAAGGCAGAGCTCAGACAGAAAAAGGTACCAAATACTTTGCATGAGAAAAGTCTAGTAGCAAATGCCTGCTATTTAAAGGCCAGAGGCAGCTGCTAGCAATGAGAACCAAAGAGAGGCTGATTTCCTGAGGACATGAATGGCAGAAAGCAAAATGGCCATTGTAGTATCAGTGACGGTGTGAAGACATATCCGGTCGGCACCCATCTTGAATTTTCAGACAGATCCCTTATAGTATTCCCCCCTTCCCATTCAGGGTCGAACTCTGAGGCGACCAGATTCTGGTTTCTCTGGCTGATGATGGTGGAAGGCCATAGCCAGGGCTGGAGCATGAAGATCCCGAGTCTTCACCATAACCCTTCCAGTATACCAGATATTGAATTGATCCCTTAGAGTTACGAGAGTCAAGTATCTGCTGTACCTCATATTCAATTTGACCCTCAACGGTTACAGAATTAGGGTACTCTGAAAAGCGTTTTTTCACCTCAGATTTCAGGAGGGACACGTGGAACGTGGTGAGAATTTTTAATGAAGAGGGGAGCTCCAGCTGATAAGTGACTTCATTGATCTTCCGGATGATGTTGTAGGGACCAATGAATCGTGGTCCAAGCTTATCAGAAGATTGGCGTAGACAGATGTTTCGCGTTGAGAGCCATACTTTATCCCCGATGGAGTATGGGTGTGATGGCCTCGGATGTTTATCCGCTGACTTTTTTTTGTCTCTCAGTAGCTGAGTGAAGGGTTGCCTGAATCTCCTTCCAAAGGTCCTGCAAGTTCTGTGCACTGGTATCAGCCGCTCGGACACCTGTTGCTGGAAAATGAAGGGGAAGGGTACAGGGATGGTAACCCCATGCTGCAAAAAATGGAGAACAGCCCATGCAATTATGAGATAAACTATTGCGGACAAATTATGCCAGTGGTAGGAGTTGTGCCCAATCATTTTGATATTCATTAATGTAACATCTGAGGTATTGCTCCAAGGATTGGTTTGGTCGCTCAGTTTGCCCATTGGATTGCGGGTGATAGGCAGACGAAAAGTGAAGGTCAACCCTCAATTGCCTGAGAACGCCTTCCAAAATGTCAAAATGAACCTCTGTCAGAGACGAACTATAAAGGCAGTCCATGCAGACAAAATACCTCCTTCATAATGATGTCTGCCAGTTCAGAAGAAGAGGGAAGCTTTTTTTAGGGGTACGAAATGAGCCTGTTTTGTAAAACAGTCAACAATAACCAGAATTGTCGTCATACCCTGAGAGGGGGGAAGTTCCACAATAAATTCCATGGATACAGTAGGTGCGTCCAAAGACCAGAGGGTATCGGCAATGGTTACAGAAGCCCACAGGGCAGTGTTCGGGGAACCTTAATTTGGGCACATACACTGTACGCTGAGACAAAGTCCTGTACCTCAGTTTTTAAACACCAAAAAGTCCTCTCAAGAAGTTCACATGTCTTCCGAACTCCCGGGTAGTCTGCAAGTTTGGATTCATGTCTCCATCGTAGGACATCCTGCCGAAGTGAAGGATTGGATGGAGGAATGGCTATTCCAGCGGGCACCTTGTTCTGGGCTTTCTGAATACGATGGAGGATCATTATTGCTGACACACATTTAGATGAGGGAATGAGGGGACCCATGCCCATAGAATCGGTGTCGTCCGTGGAGAACTGGCATGATAGAGCATCCGTCTTTACGTTTTTGGAACCCGGGCGGTAGGAGATTATGTTGTTGAAGTGGCTTTAAAAAATTGCCCATCTAGCCTGATGGGTGTTTAGCCTGCATGCCCCCTCAAGTTATTCTAAGGCTGCGTTCATAGAAGGACAAGCAGCGCTGAGCCGTGCGAACGCTCCGCGCTGAGCCCCTGCATCCTCAATGAGGATGTCTTTAGAGGGGGCTCACGCGAGCGTCCGCAGGCATGCTGAGGAGTTGGATTTTTCAGCCGACAGCCAAGCTGTTTTTCAGCGCACTGTCGGCTGAAAACATCCAATCAGCGCGAAGCAGCGTCAACGTCACGGCGCCGTGACGTCAGTGCGTCGCGGGCGATTGGCCCAGCGACGTCACTGCCACGCCTCCCCCCGCCTCCCGATCGCGCCCGCTGGCTCGCCTGCATGTGCATGAGCCTCAGCGTCAGCGCTGTTCAGCACTGCTCCCCCCCTCTATGGATGCAGCCTAAGTTTTTATGGTCTTTAAGTATCGCGGTGGTTCTCTCAAGAAGATGTCTCCATTCCTGCAGAGCCATTTTACGGCTAGGAGTTCTCGATTGCCTACATCATAATTGTGTTCCACAGGGGTAAATTTCTTTGAGAAAAAGGAACACGGATGTAACCGACCCTGAAACTCACTTCTCTGTGATAGGACTGCACCTGCTCCAACGTCAGAGGCATCCACTTCGACAATAAAAGGATGGCGAGGATCGGGGTGTATCAAGATGGGTGCAGATGAAAAGATCTTCTTAAGCTTCAGAAAAGCCGCCTGAGTCTGTGGAGACCAGTTTGTGTGATCTTTGTCATGGCTGTGATGGGTGCAATAATTTTGGAAAAATCCTGTGTGAATCGCCTGTAGTAATTCGCGAAGCCCAGGAATCTCTGGATAGCTTTTTGTCCTTTAGGTACTGGCCAGTCCAGAACAGCATCAACCTTGACATGGTCCATTTCTAGGCCTTGGGCAGAGATGATGTATCTGAGAAAAGAAAGGCGGATTTCTCAATCTCGCACTTCTCGAATTTCGCGAAGAGGTTGTTATCCAGGAGGCATTTAAGGACCAACCTCACCTGCTGATGATGTTGACCAGAGTTTTAGAATAGCTGAGGATATTGTCAAGGTATACAATGACGGAGGGGTCCAACATGTCTCTGAAAATGTTGTTCACAAAGGACTGGAAGACTGCGGGTGCATTGCATAGGCCAAAGGGCATCACCAGATACTCATAGTGTCCGTCGCGTGTTGAAAGCAGTTTTCCACTAGTCACCCTATCTTCTCCTTATAAGGTTATAAGGTCCTCTTAGATCCTCAGGACAGAGTAACAATCTGGGAGATTGGGTAAGTTTTATCTGTCCCGAAAATCCAGTCGATCTGGGGATTATGGTTACATAGCCAGAGAAGCCCTAGAACCACATTGATGGCTGGGGAATTGATAACGCCCAGCTGGATGACTTTGTGGTGCAAAAACATAGACCAGAGCTTTGATTCGAACCATCTCCTGTGAAACAATCCCCGATCCCAACGGTCACCCGTCAATGGAGGAGATACCTAGAGGTACGTCCTGTCTCTGGAGAGGAATATTGATCCGTTGAGCGAAGGTTTTATCTATAAATATACCGGCAGCTCCAGAGTCCACGAAGGCCTTGGTTATCACAGAATTGTCTTGACAGGATAGGCAGATGGGAACCATCAAACTACAGGGAGATGGAGAGAAGTTGCAGATATCCAGAGGAAACTCCCCTACTGGTGCTAGACATTGGCGTTCTCCCTATTTCTTAGGACAGGTTCGTACCATGTGACCCTTCTCACGCAGTAGGAGCACAAACCCAAGGATGGCCGGTGCTTCTTCTCCCGTTCTGTTAGACTCAAATTGCCCAATTGCATGGGCTCTGTCGATTGTCTTGCAATTTTATTGGAAGGAACCTGAAGATGTGGAGTCGACGGAAGAGACTGGGATCTGTCAGAATGATCCTGCTCCTGACATCTCTCCCCCATCCGAAAATCCAGGGACATGCAAAGGGTGATCTGTCCCTCCAGGTCCATAGTTAGGTCCCTGTATGTCAAATATGGGAATAGGTACCCCTCTATAAAAGATCTATGTCTACAGAAAAGCCTGGATGGAGCTGACCAAGATGGCGTTCTGAGACCCCGGTTCTGTGATACCCCAAGCATCATTTTAAGCCTATGAAAGTAATTCAGCTCTGATTAATCCTCTAAAAAACAAACCCCATCACACGTGAATCCCTTTCACCATGGCTTTGAAAACGATTAGAAAGAAGAAAAACCAGAATGAGTTTCGTGAATACTTTAGAAAACAAGGTCGACCAACACCGCAGCAGGCGGTGGGAGGAGAAGATCCCTCCGTGGAACGCTTAGACTCTGAACTAGAGGTGGAGATCGAAAATCTCTCCACAATGGAGGACTTATCTGTCTTCTTTAACAAAATTGAATCCCTGATGCAAACAGTAGTGAAGGATCTTAAAGAGGAAATATCCTCCCTTGGGGAACGCACTAGCTCCTTAGAATCCAGGGTCGATGCCACAAACACCCGGCAATCTTAAATGGACTTTGAGCTCAGGGAGGTGAAGTCCCAACTCCTTGACATCAAAGGCGCACAGGATGATGCGGAGACTAGAGACCACTGCAACAATATCGGGGGCTACCGGAATCTGAAACAGATATCGAAAGGTTTATGGGCAAATGGCTAAGATCAACCCTCCCAGATTATTCAGAAGAGTCTCTTACCTAGGACAGGTGTCACAGAGCCCCAAGAATGAGACCCCGACCAGGTGATAGACCAAGGGATGTGGTGCTGAAATTCCACTACTTTAAAACAAAGGAAGCTTTCACCTCGGTGACTAGAGGCTCTAGAGACATCAAGTTCCAAAATATATCTCTACAGATATACGCAGACCTGGTACCTTCCACACTCGCCAAAAGAAGAAATCTCAGAGAGGTGACGGGGAAACTAAGAGACCACAAGATCAAATATAGATAGACATTTCCCTTTGGGATAATGGTAATTAAAAATGAAAGTCCCCAGATACTCAGGAACCCGGACGACGGTGAAGCCTTCCTCAACCATCTGGACCTGGGTCCCCCTCCCCCTGGACTTGTTCCAGCAGATCAACCTCTATCATGGCCAAACCCGGAACGGAATAAGGAAGAGCGCCCAAAGTTGGCGATCGTATGGTCTCCTGAACTAAGAAATCCCTGAAGGTTCAGCATAAACAAATTCACTCAAATAAGGACTATATGCCAATGTATGTTTTCTAGCTTTAGTTAATCTGAGGTTGTACCCAACGATATGATGTGACAAGAGTAGACACAAAAGTATTTTATGTTGATATATTATGGTATGTCTATGGGCTCATGTTATTACAAGGTTACCTAATGTTTACTAGCGAAGTCCAAGCCCACGATATGAATACAGTTTAGTCTCATCTTTACAATAAGCCCAAAGCCTAAGAAAGCCCAGGAGATGAAGCCTGAGCAGCCGAACCGGCAGGGTCGTGGCCACCACCCCTAACTATGTCTGTGTCCTCAGTGAATCAGTTGCCCTTGTTATTTTCTTTATTCTCCCTCACCCCAGATTTTTTTCCCAAGGGCAGGTGAGTTTAAGGAGTGTCCCTCGAGAGATACATCCACGGTCACTTTTTTTCTTTCTGGTTTTCCCCCACACCCCTCCCCCCTATTTTTGTTTCCCCTCCCCCCTATTTTTGTTTCCCCTCCCCCCTATTTTTGTTTCCCCTGCCCCCTATTTTTGTTTCCCCTCCCCATCCCCCCTCTTCCCCCTTCCCTGAACAGCCACTATGTGTCCAGTATAAGAAAGGGTCAGCAATGAAAATGTAGATAGGACATATGAGCCTGTAGCTCCCTGGGACCAACTATATGTATCTATTAGAATCAATCCAGAAGTCTCCCCCACTCCCCTTTATCATTGCTATCTACCACAAAGTTATACAATTATCCAGGTCCCCTAGAGATGGCTCCCCCCCAGATATAGAATCGGCCCTAAAGTGCTCACGTACACTAAATTTATACTAGGTAAAGTATTAAGTAATTTCAATTTATTATGATGCTATTCCCCACTCCCCTCCCCCTGGCGCCCCTTTTCTTTTTTATGTATCTACCCCCCGCCCCCTCCCCCCTCCCTGTCCCCCAACACCCATTCTCTAATGTTTTATTTCTGTATGCCTATGCTTGGAAAAACAATAAAAATTCAAGTTGAAAAAAAAAATGTCATTCACAGTGGTTAAAAAAAAATGCTACAAGTATTTTCTCATAATACAAAGCTAATTTATAAAAAAAAAATACACATATCATGTTACTTGGTCTGCAGCTTTACCACCACACATTTACTCTTTAACAACAGAAAGAAAGATACATTTAAAATATCTCCAATTAAACAATCGTGCATGTTTAGGTTTGTAAATGAGAACGTAGGGGAACACAGTGCGTTCTATGTAATATTGTATCACTCACTGCGTGAGAGCATTCTACAGGACCCAGAACATCTAACCTAATATCCTCTCAACTCATCATAATCACCACCAGTCGATATGCTACTGTGAAGGCAGGAACTCCAGCTGGGTCACTTGACTGTTAGCAAAGATTAGAGGCAACTATAGAGAAAAAAAACTGTGAAATTGATAGCCCTGGCGTGTCTCTGCTCTTATAATGTGTCCATTTCTTCATTAGTAACAGACAAGGGGATCTGCACGCAGGTGAAGGCTGCAGAGTTTACTCTGCTCAAGCAAAGGGAGGGAAAATTATCCAAACAGTTACTGAGAGGGTGGTGCTCACAGGGAATGGATTGATAATAGGTGTGAGGAAAGAAAGAATCCCTTTAGTGTGGCACTAAGGAAAGTGTACCCTAATTACAACTTAAATTGTATTGTAAACTGATTAAAATAGATTGTTTGGAGAAACCACATACATCAAACAAACAAATAATAATTAAAAGACGGAGGGGTGTGGTAGGGTGTTTAATGGAGGTGTTATTATATATAAATACCTCTTTTATCAAATCTTAATAGACCCTAGAATATGGGTGGTCTCTATACCAAAGGTAAGTATGGGTACTCACAGTGATAGGATATCTCTGAAGCCCTGTGACCATTACAGTTGAATTGGGTAAAGGCAGTTGAATGTATTTGTCTGCTGGATGAAAAGTTAGGCTGCGAACCCGCTGCGGCCGGCGGGGTGCGGCCGCGGACCACCAGACCCTTGCCCGAATGGTCCCTGACCAGCTGCCTCCTTCTGGCAGGGCTGACTACGTACTGTAATGGTCACAGGGCTTCAGAGATATCCTATCACTGTGAGTACCCATACTTACCTTTGGTATAGAGACCACCCATATTCTAGGGTCTATTAAGATTTGATTAAAGAGGTATTGATATATAATAACACCTCCATTAAATACCCTACCACACCTCTCCGTCTTTTAATTATTATTGGTTTGTTTGTTTTATGTATGTGGTTTCTCCCAACAGTCTATTTTAATCAGTTTACAATAAAATTTAAGTTTTAAATAGGGTGCACGTTCCTTAGGAGAAGGCTGCAATATCGCATCCTATCTACAGATATTCAATCCTAGAGACATTTACACCATTGGACTTTATTATCCCCTTTGGACTATTGCGGCGCCGGTCTGTATTGTTTATGTTTTGCACGTTCCTTAGTGCCACACTAAAGGGATTCTTTCTTTCCTCTCACCCATTCCTTCATTAGACCAGGTATTACTATAAAATGAACCGTGTTTTATTCCTCCCAGAATATAGATATATTTTAAAGACGCAATCCCGCCCAAGATGGGCATTGATTTTTTTTACATACAATTGAATCTGGCTCTGCATCAGTCTCAGCTCCTGGGATACCCCGGTTTGTGAGACACTTACAGTGTTTCTTGCCAGTGCACTGCATGGATATTCAAAGATGGTATCCCCGGGCCATCCAAGAGAAAGCCACAATGTAATCAGTGGCGACTTCCTATTGGCGACCATTTTATATCACCCAGTAGGGAGAGAAAGAACCAGCACCCATAACTGTCAGTATCACAGGAAACAGGGGGATCCCGGAGCTTAGAATAACCCAGTTCCAATTATGTAAAAAATCAATAAAAAAGGCTTAGCCGGTTAGTAAGGTATTTCTGAAAATGGTTTACCTGGGAAGGGATTGTATATTCAGCCGTAGGCTAGGTCCCCAGTGGCCGTGGCTGCGACGGCCTGCGCGGCAGACACAAGGTACAGCTCTCTATGGGGCTGGCCCCGGTAGCTGCCTGCGCTCCCCGGCACAAGCCGCGATGCGCGACTGCCTTTGCCAAAAGACAATCATTCTGTCTTTTGGCGCGGCAGCTGAGCATTGGCCACGTCATGGCAGCGGTTCAGCCAATGAGGGCGGACCAGCCACGTGACGTCATGTCCGCACCCCCGCCACGGTTCCCCGTCTCGAGTTCCCAGTAGTCCACCTGGTCGTGCTGATGCTGGGAACGAGCGCCCCCAGGCACCCCGTCGCACCCGCACTGGGGCCTTAGCCTGAGGCCCCAGTACCTCCGCTGCACGCGCGCCCGCGAGACTGGCGGCGCGTGCAGCCGATTCCCGGCCTGCAGTGAGCAGCAGGAAGAGAGACCGGGGGGGGGGGAGTGACGAGGGCGCGGCCATGACGTCACCCGGCAGGTTCGCCCTCATTGGCTGAACCGCGGGTGGCGTGGCTTAGCGCTCCGTCGTGAGTCCTGCTCTCAATTCTATTGAGTGCAGGAGCAACTCTCGCCACAGCGCTACGGCCCCCCCTCGCAGCGGGCCCGGCGCCATTGAGGGGGGGGCTCTCGTTCCTGCAGCGTCCACCACAGCGGGTGCTGCAGTACCCAGCGGGGACCAGGCCTTAGAATAAAACTGTGAAAAAGGTGAACAGAATAAAGGTGCGCAACTACAATATAAATATGTGACGTGATAAGTGTGTAATTTGAATAAATGACCTTAAATGTGAAAAATTATTTATGGAGCGTCTGCAGCTGTGACACCAGGGATGGCTCTGGTCCCCCCTAAAAGCACACAAAAATACAAAAAACACAGCGCACAACGCTCATAGTGCATTAAATGATAACTTTAGTAACCAAAATAAGGAGGTAAGTATTGTGCGTACATTTAAATAAAATAAACAAGCATTTCAGGGTTATTGTTACCCAAACACCAACGGACGCCCGTGATGGTCTCGTGGCTCTCTCCTTCTCACTCCAACAGCCTCGGTGTAGGGCCTAGATGAACTCCAATCCAGTCACTGGTAATTCAGCCCCTCGCCTTGGGGTAAGGCTAGTACAGTCTCACGTTTAGGTGAACAGCAGTCCAGATTAATCTCCGTTTAGATGCGCACTGCCCGTCAATGCACAGGTCTGACTTGCAACGGAGCAGCGGAACGCACGCTGTTTGGCGTCCTGGTCGAATACTTCCGGGTCTGTGACGTCATAAAAACCGCGAGAGTTGGTCGCGAGTCTACAGATCACCGGACCGGTTCTCTGGGAGTGACAGCACAGCACAGTGACAGTTGCAAGTCAGACCTGTGCATTGACGGGCAGTGCGCATCTAAACGGAGATTAATCTGGACTGCTGTTCACCTAAACGTGAGACTGTACTAGCCTTACCCCAAGGCGAGGGGCTGAATTACCAGTGACTGGATTGGAGTTCATCTAGGCCCTACACCGAGGCTGTTGGAGTGAGAAGGAGAGAGCCACGAGACCATCACGGGCGTCCGTTGGTGTTTGGGTAACAATAACCCTGAAATGCTTGTTTATTTTATTTAAATGTACGCACAATACTTACCTCCTTATTTTGGTTACTAAAGTTATCATTTAATGCACTATGAGCGTTGTGCGCTGTGTTTTTTGTATTTTTGTATCTTAGAATAAAACTGCCTGTACAATGTAGAGCAATGAAAGAGAAAGAACATCTGTAGTATATAAGAATAGGTAGGAGGTGCATTCACAGAGCAATACTGCCACACAGTGGAGTTGTACTACCACTACAAGCTGTGTAACTAATATACAGGATGGGGATTCATGCTTAAATAATAATCCCTGAAGAACAGGGCATTATTGGCCAGTAATGCCCTGTTCTGAGGGGATTATTACTATTATAGGCTAAATGTAGGCTTATTTCATAAATAATAGACACTTTTGTATAGTTAAATAGATTTTTTTATTAAAATAAAATTGTAAATACATGAAACCACCTCTATATACTCTTACACTGCAGATATCTATATCCACACACTGCCGCCCCCTCTGTGTACACACACACAGCAGCTCACACACAAACTGCTGCTACACACACACACACACACTCACACTCACACTCACACTCACACTCACACACACACAAACTGCTGCTACACACACACACACACACACACAACAGCACACCACACACAACACAGTGCCTCTATACACACACACACAACACAGCACCTCCTCTGCACTCACTTTTACACAGCACCTCTACACACACAGCAGCAGCTCTACACACACAGCAGCTCTACACACACACAAACTCTGCTGCTACACACACATGCTACACCCATAAACACTGCTACTGACACACACACACACACACACACACACATCAGCTCTACACTCACACAAACTGCTGCTACACATACGACAGCACAACACACACACACTGCAGCCACAATAAAAAATGCAGCCACTTGCTAAACTTTGCACTCTCCCCCCCCCCCAGCTCTACACACAACACAGCACCTATACACACAACACAGCACCTCTACACCCCCCCCCCCACACACACCCACCACCCCCCCCACACACACCCACACCCACACCCACCCACACCCACACCCACACACACACACACACAAAACACTGCAACTCTATACACAACACACTTACTTCTTTGCAGTCTCGCTCTCTCTCTCTCCTCCCCCAATTCACTGAATCTGCTCAGAAAATCTCAGTCAGCTCGGGAGGGGGAGGAGTCAAACCGTGGCTGATACTTTGTGACCAATCCCCTGCCATGTCTCAGAGTTTTTACTTAATTCAAACCAATCCCCTGCCCTGTCTCAGCTGTTCTGAAAGCTGATTGGCTGGAAATAAACAGATTGAAAACTGCATTTTGCAAGCTGCTGAAATTCCGGGCATTACTGATTGGATAATGCCCGGAATTTTAACCAATCAGAGAGCAGGGTTTTCAATAATGCCCTGAATTTTACTGCTTTAGCCTATAATATATAATATAATCATGCGTCAAACACATTTCAGTATCTATAAAGCCTGTCAGCTTGTGTTCACAGTGCCTTAAAAATAGTGATACCGCACTTGACTTAAAAGAAAATCTATATTTATAAACATTTGGAACAAAACTAATTGGACTGTATATTAGAAGGATTAAAGGCTTTTGGACGCATTGTTTAAATAGGAAGTGAGCGAATAGAAATTCTATTTCTTTCTCATTACAATGAAAGTGGAATTGTGTTTGTAAATAAATAGAATTAGAGGCTCTCTCGGTGTAGAAATGAAAATATAGCAGTGGTGTTCGAGCACTGCCCTCAGGTACAGATTGGATTGTTTTTAGCTCAGCTGGGTGTTAAGGTAAGTTTTTATTTCAAGTTAGCTGTATTTTGGAATAGTAGGAACTTCTGGCTCACTGATCTTCTGCACGTTTCCCTTTTAAAAGTTAGGCATAATATATAGGTCAGATGTTTATACAAGGCTGAATAATACACGTAGAAAGGTACCGTCTGAAGCTTCCTTTTCAACTTATGGTCAGGAATTTTCAGCAAATTATTTAACCAGATCATTCAACACAGTATCTCTGACTGTGCAATTTTGTAACTTATATAGTCAAATTATTTGCAACTCTATAGGAAGGACTAATAACAATCACGTTGTCAGTATTTCTCTTGTCACTCACTTTCAGTCATTTATTTCTGAGTGTGCTTTCAAAAAAGAGTAGTATATCTATATTTTTCTTTCATATTGTCCTTTTTATTGGGTCCAAAGTCAGACACTAGCACCCATGAAATGTAAACAATAGCAGTAATAATAATAATACTTGATTTGTATTTTTGGTAGATATTCAGTGTCCTTTAAATTACAGAGCAATACACAACTCACGAGGACTTCTCCCCAAATAGCTTGCAATCTTACCTGAAAGCTTTTGCCAATAAATTGAGAATCTTTTGAAGTATCTTTGGCCTTTGTTTATAAGGATTTATCAGAGGTACATCCACCCCAGTTACACTGTGTATAACAAAGCAGCTACTAGTGAAAAATGTAAAAAAATAAACGATATTAAGGCCCTTGTTTGGGTTTGCAATACAGTTAGGCTTGTCAGGTGTCCAGTATTGAACTGGACTGTCCTGTATTTGGTTCAGTAAAAAATGAGGTAATACTGGACATTTATGTGTCCGGTATTACCTCTCTGGACATAATGACCTGACCGGCTTGGGGGGCTGCAGGATTTCACTGAGCAGGAACAGAGTAGGGCTAGGGGGCTGGGCAGCTTCCTCCATCCTGATTGGCTGCATTATCCAGCAGCAGCCAATCAGGAGGAGGTTTTAGGAGCCTGGGGTGGGGCCAAGGAGAGTAGGAAACAGCATGGAGCGGTGAGAGGTGTGTGTGTGCCTCGAGCGCGTCGCACCTTTCACCATTGAGTCCAGGACCGGCAACAGCGCAACCAAGCATGCTTTACTATAGCGACTGCAAAGCTGGATAGGTTGAGCTGTGACTAGCTACAGTGGTGATTGAGGGTTCCGGCAGTGCTGTGCCACGTAGGCCTCGATTATACCAGATGCAGCTGAGCGGAAGCGCAATGGGGTCACGTCACCCTGTGCTGCCGCCGAGCGGCATCTCGATCAAGAAACCTCGGCACTGAAGGAGACAGGAGAGGAGACAAGGGGGCATGGTGGAGGCGTGGCCGTGAGCGGTTCGCCCTCATTGGCTGAACCGCTCACGTGACGCGCCCATCGCCTGCCAAAAACTATTTTGGAAATCTCTTCAAGAGTCAGCCGCCCTGCAGCTCCAGGCAGCGCGTACGCCGCTACAGGTACTGTATGTTTGGTTTAATAGTTTATTTGTGCTTTGTTATCCGGCCTCACGGCATCACGCTATGCAATGACGCAGGTGATTTTAGCCATAATCACAGACTTACTTTGGCATGGGGGGTGTATCGCAGAGCGGGTAAGCAGCCACTAACCTCTGGAGTTGCTGGGGTTCTGTGTGTTGTTTGTTAACTTATTTTCAGCTGGTCTCAGCTTGGAGGGTAGTGGCTCCTCCTTCCCAGGGTTTAAGCTCCCCCCCCCCCCACTTCCCAAGTCAGCAGGTCTTTTTTTTATCATACTGGATATAGATCCAATGTGGTATTTTTCCTTCCTAGTAGAGGTATATGAGAATTGTAATTCTAATAGAGGTATATTAGTATTTTATCTGGTAGTGTTAGGACCTGCAAACTGAGTCTGCCTTGACGTGGCTTGCAGTCTTACGATGCTTTGTCCAAAGGGTTAAACTAAATTTATTTATAAAATATTTTACCAGGAAGTAATACATTGAGAGTTACCTCTCGTTTTCAAGTATGTCCTGGGCACAGAGTAAAACAAATAATACATGGTTACAAATACAGTTACATAAATGAACAAGGTATACATTTATATACAAGACATTGCATGCACAGTTAAAGAAAATATATATTATGAGCGTATGAAACAGTTACAGACCAGATTAAAGTGTGAGACAGCCTTAGATTTGAAAGAACTTAAGCTGGTGGTGGATATGAGAGTCTCTGGTAGGTTGTTCCAGTTTTGGGGTGCACGGAAGGAGAAGGAGGAACGTCCGGATACTTTGTTGAGTCTTGGGACCATGAATAGTCTTTTGGAGTCTGATCTCAGGTGATAGGTACTGCATGTGGTAGGGGTGAGGAGCTTGTTCAGGTAGCTGGGTAGCTTGCCCAGAAAGTATTTGAGGGTGAGACAGGAAAGGTGAACTTTGCGCCTAGACTCTAGTGATGACCAATCTAGTTCTTTGAGCATTTCGCAGTGATGTGTGTTGTAGTTGCATTGGAGAACAAAACGACAAATTGAATTGTAGAGGGTGTCAAGTTTGCTAAGGTGGGTTTGAGGAGCCGAGCCATATACTATGTCTCCATAGTCAATAATTGGCATTAGCATCTGCTGTGCAATACGCTTTCTGACCAGGAGACTTAGGGAGGATTTGTTCCTGTAAAGTACCCCTAGTTTGGCATAGGTCTTGGTTGTCAGGGTATCAATGTGCATCCCGAATGTTAAGTGGGAGTCAAACCATAAGCCCAGGTATTTAAAACTAGTGACAGGTGTTAGGGTGGTTTTAGCGTTGGTTCTAATCAGGAGCTCAGTCACTGGAAGCTTTACAAATTTAGTCTTGGTCCCAAATACCATTGTTACAGTCTTGTCAGTGTTTAAAAACAGTTTGTTTTGGGAAATCCAGTTTTCGAGTCTCAAAAAGTCAGACTGAAGTATGTGTTGAAGGTCAGAGAGGCTATGGCTGTGTGCATACAGGATTGTGTCATCTGCATACATGTGTATTGAGGCTTCCTTACAAGCTGTGGGAAGATCATTAATGAACACTGAGAAGAGTAGGGGCCCCAGAACAGAGCCTTGCGGGACACCACAGGTGATATCCAGGGGGTTGGAGTTAGAGCCTGAGATGGACACATGTTGGGATCTTCCTGATAGGTAGGACTGAAACCAGTTTAAAGCATGTTTCCCTATTCCAGAGCTCTGGAGTTTGTTAAGCAGGATAGCATGATCAACTGTGTCAAAAGCCTTTGCAAAATCTAGGAATACTGCACCAGTGAGTTGTCCCCGTTCCATTCCACACTGGATTTCATTGCAAACTTTTAGCAGGGTAGTTACGGTGGAGTGTTTGGGACGAAACCCAGACTGGAATTGGCTAGGGAAATTTGTCTTGGTGTAGAAATCGCTTAATTGGGAGTGGACACATTTTTCCATTACTTTGGATAGAATTGGGAGAAGTGAGATTGGCCTGTAGTTTGAGACAGTGTTTTTGTCCCCACTTTTGAAGATTGGGACAACTCTGGCAGTTTTCCAGGTCTTAGGGATATGGCCTGCAGACAGGATAGAGTTGACTATGGACGCAATTGGTTTGGCAATGGCTGGGGCACCAAGTCGTAGGAACCTAGATTGTAGTAAGTCGGGTCCACATTGGCTGCTTAGTTTTAGTTTGAGGAGCGCTTGTGTAATCTCCTCTTCAGATACTGGGCTAAATTGAAAATTGTGGGCAGTGTTGGGAGGGGGTGGGACTATAGGGGTACTCCCAGGATGAGATTCAGGTTTGGGGTTTGTGCTGCGTTTCGCTAATAAGTTAGTGGCACACCCCACAAAGTAATCATTGAATGCATTTGCAATGTCAGTGGGGTTTGTCAGAGTAATATCCCCCTTAGTGATATTACTTGGTTGTTGATGGTTAGGAGGCTGGAATATATTGTTGATAACCTTCCAGAAATTAGCTGGGTTTGATGTATTCTGGAGGAGATTGTCAGAGTAATATTGTGCTTTTGCATGCCTTGTTTGCCTTGTGCACACGTTCCGCAGGCATCTGTAGTGATTGAGATCCTTGGTAGTGCCAGTTACTTTGTAGCTTTTCCACAAGGCATCCCTGAACTGGTAGAGTGCTATAAGGTCAGGTGTAACCCATGGAAGGTGGGCCCCCCGTACCCTTATTTTGCGTAGTGGAGCATGGGTATCGCAGAGTTTTAAGAACTCGGATTGGAAATAGTCGAGCGCAGAGTCAGGGTCGGGGATTAAATCGATTCTGTGCCATGGGCAGTTGGTAAGGTCATCCAGAAACTGTTGTGGGTTAAAGTTTTTAAATGTTCTAGTGAGGAGAACTTTGGGGCTTGAATGGGGCGGTTTAATTTTCCTTACACAGTACACTATTGCATGGTCACTGAAAATGTCAGGAAGGATGCCAGAGGATTGGATTCTGCTGGGGTTTGAGGAGAGAATCCAGTCTAGCAAGGAATGGTTATGCGACTTCAGGTTTATTCGTGTGGGTTGGGAAATGAGTTGCGATAGGTTAAGTGACTTGAGTTGTATCTGGATTTTGTGGTTTTTAGGGTCAAGCCAATTGAAGTTGAAATCCCCAAGAACTAGCAGCTCACTCTTCTCATTCAGAGAGGAAATGGAGGCAAGAAATTGGGTGATATCAGTCAAGGATTGTAGAGGGGCTTTAGGGGGGCGGTAGATGCCAGCAAGCAAGATGGGCTTAGAAAAGGGGAGGCAGATTTTGCCAACTAGAGTTTCAAAAGAGGGTGGACTTGGTGGGCAATGTAGCAGTGTAAATTGTAAGGTGTCTGCAATATAAAATAACACCCCTCCTCCTCTCTTTGACCTATCTCTCCTAAAAATGGAGTATCCCTGAATGGCGATATTTGCATCAGGGGTTTTAGAGGATAGCCATGTTTCTGTAAGAACGATGGCTTTGGGTTTATGCATAAGGCACCATGCCCTTAGTTCGTCTAGTTTGGGCAGCAGGCTCCGGATGTTTATATGGGCGACAGATAGCCCTTTTTGGAATTTAAAGGTGGAATTCTCAGGGGCATGGGACAGAGCTGAAATGGGAGGACCTGGGTTAGTTTCAACATCACCTGCTAGAGAGAGTAATAGTATGAGTAGAAATTTGGGTAGTTGTTTACAAGTTGTAAATTTGTGGTGTTTTCCATTAGAGTGAGCAGTGGTTGGTGTGCTGGTTTTTAGAGTTCTCCACCAACATTCAGTAGATAGTGCAAGGCTTTTGAGTAGTCCAGGGTGTATGGTGATGTTGACCTTTTTTCAAGAGAATATATAAGTATTTTCCTGTGTATTTTTGTCATATTGGATGTAGCATTGGGCTTCTCTGTCACTCTCACTCAATACCCTCCTCTCACCCCCCTCGCTCACTCACCCCACCCCTCTCTCAATCCCCTCCTCTCACTCAATTCCCCTTCCTCTCTCACACAATCCATGCCACTCCTATCACTCAGCCTCCCCCCCCTATCACATTCAACTTGCACCCCACCACAGTCAAATTCCACCCCCCACTCAAAACACAGACACACTTCCTCCCCCGCTTCCCACAACAATGAAACCTTCTGGGGGAGGCCTCCGGACCCATGTTGGTAGATGCGGAAGTTGGGCCTGACAACTGGACGGGCGCAACTTCCTGCACTGACCGGTGGGGGCGGAGGGATTGGGGTGAATACACCGTCGCAGCAGCTGGGGAGAGGTGGGACCCGGCAGCTGTACGTAGATGTTGGGCCGACTACTGTCCGGGCCCCTCACAACCACTGGGCCTAGGACAATTGTCCCAGCTCATCACCCTTGCCAGCGGCCCTGCTCTCAATTATGACAGTATGTCAGGGGGAGGACTGTCTGTGAGAGTCTCTGTGTGTGTGTGTGTGTTTGTGAGAGACTGAGTGTTAGTCTGTGTGTCTGTGTGTGTAGTCTGTGAGAGTTGGAGAGTGTGGGTCTGTGTGTGTGTGTTTGTGAGAGACTGTGAGTGTTAGTCTGTGTGTCTGTGTGTGTAGTCTGTGAGAGTTGGAGAGTGTGGGTCTGTGTGTGTGTGTGTTTGTGAGTGTGGGTCTCTCTGTTTGTGTGAGTTTGTATGTGTAACTCCTCTACTTTTGGCTCCCAGACTTATAGCTGAGGCTGGGGCCTGAGTCCCTCTTAATAACTTACTTGGCCCCACATAGCCTATGGTCAGACGGCAGGAATAACACAGACACAGTATGAACGATGCAACTAGATTGCCGACACCTTACTGACTAGTACCTCAAAGATCACTGCACACAGTATACAGGGTAATAGATAATCCCCAAATAACGCTGTGTGGGTGTGAGTAAGTGTCCGTGGTGTAGTAACCACCCAATCCTGGGTAGGTTGGCTTGGGATGGTGCTGGCACGCTGCAGGAGCTTGTTGTGTACTGAACCTGTTGCAGGCCTGTGCTTTTCGAAAAAGGTGCTTTGGTACCACGGTGCTTTTACAGCCGTTGAGGGTTCCCTCCAGCGGCGCTTGGACTCTCGCGCCACATCTGGAACTGTAGCTCTCTCCAGCTGCAGACCTTGACTGGACATGATAGCACTCAGGTCCGAGCATATCTGATCACACATGGCCACCCCCTTTCTAAAGGCTTCTCTCCCTCATAGTCCCTCCCCTACCACAGCCGTAGTTGTTGGCTGCTCATGTTCATCACAGTCACATGTCCAGAGCACTTTGGATAGCAACCTGCCAGAGGACAGTGTGACAGTGTGTGATCTCATTACACAGGAGGTTACGTGTGTGTGTGTGCGCGCCTGTTGGAGTGTGTGTCAGTGAGTGTGTATTGTGTGTTTGTGTCTGAGTCTGTGTTGTGTGTACGTGCTGGTGATAGTCTGTGTGCCTGTATGCGTGTCTGTCTGAGACTGTGTGTGTGTGTGTGTGCGTGCAAGTATATTTGTGTATTCGAGTCTGTGTGTATGTGTGTGTGTGTGTATCTGAGAGTCTATGTGTGTGTATCTGTGTGTCTGTGAGAGAGAGAGAGAGAGAGAGAGTGTGTGTGTGTGTGTGTATCTGAGAGTCTATGTGTGTGTGTCTATGAGAGAGAGAGTGTGTGTGTGTATCTTTGAGCGACTGCTAGAAAACCTTGGCTCCTAAAAATTCTGTCTGGCTCATTAGCTTTTAAAATGTTTGTCTACCTCTGCCTGTACAGATGGATTGCATCTTCAAACCAATCGCTGAAATGAAGCAAGAACCACACCTTTAATTGTATTTTATTTTTTTATTAGACTAGGAAATATAATTTATTGCATAAAAATTAATTTGTTACAATAGGAATGCTAACCTTTATTTACAATTTGTAGTTTACAGAATTAACAGACAGGTGTTTGGAGGGGTCAGGAGAATGAAGGAGCAGGTGTGAGGCAGACAGCCAGAAAATGCCACCGTCTATAACAGAGATCGTCCCACACCAGACCCACAAGTAGGTGGAAATGGAAATGAAATTGGAACAGCCATTGGATATGGTTCAAGAAAGGAGTCATGGGATAAAAAGCCTGCGGCATAGAAGGGGTTTTAGTTCCCTGATAGAAAAGCAAACACCAACTCCACAGTAACAAAACAGGAATATGGGATCTTTACAATACTCATTTGCTTATTGTGTACCCTAATTTAATGTGAGCAGCTTTGATATTTTAAATATGCAATAAAAAGACACCCTAGCTTTGATTATTCCTCCCCGTTAGCTTGCTATTTGCTGTCCTATCTTGTGCAGATTACGCCTGTATGTGTCACATATGCTCATACATCAACTTCCTCCCCCCGTTTGCCTATTTTTGTTTACTGCCAGAACAAATACTCATGTATGTGCTACCCATCAGCTGACTTAAGAAATGTCTCCAATGATTAAGTACATATGATGATACTGGATGGTAAAGACCCACATTTCCACTCTTTCAGACAACACAGGGATGTATTTAAAAATATTTACTATGCTCTCCCGCATTCAAGCACAGTACGGTCATTTTATTGAATACACTTCAAATCCTATGTTGTAGCTTCGCCCCAGTTACAGTAATTACTAACAGCAGTAAAACAAGTGTCTTATAATACGTGTTCACCATCTCTGCCAAAGTAAGCTTCTCTGTTATTTTCAATCAAGCCAAGCAATTCTGCACCCTGCTTCCTCTAATCACCTCCTTGGAGATATACTGGTAGCATTGCGTGGTGGGTGAGTTAGGGTGATCGAAGGCTGTGAAGGGGCCATTTCTAAGGATGAAGGGAGCAGTTCATGGAACACTGGTGTCTGTCACATGCCATGTAATTGGGTAGGATCATTTTAGCTTTGTAATCTTCGACACCCCAATTCTAAATATTCCGGGGCCCAATTTGCTAAGCGGTAATGCGCCACTCACACAAATGAGCTGCATGGTGCCTTATGGCGTAGCACTGCTTAGTAAATGTTGCCCCACAGTGTCTAATGTATTAATTGGCACTGAAATCAGGCATCCCGTAAGGCTACACAGTTTAAGTCAATGCCTCCACTTTTGACCCTCTTACATGCAATGTGATTTGTACTCCAAGATAGAGAGTGAGATATTACACTCATACGTGTACAAACCATGTGCATACGCCTCCTTTCACAACAATTCTGCAGAAAATAAATGCATCGCTACACAGTTTTAATAAAAAGAGAATCGCTCTGCACAATACCCTGAAAAAGGTACCATCAGTTATTGACCCTATCTTATCAATGAAGTCCTTATGGGCCTTGTCACTTATCAGTCAACACAAACCACCATTGTAAAAACCAGCTGCAAAGTTTTGCCAATTTTTGAATAACTTTGCCAAGCATTACCATAGGAATGCCCATGTCTATTGTATTTCCACAGGAATACTACACGCTAGAGGCTCAGACCAGTGGCATATTTATATTATTAATACAATTTCATAATATTTTACAGCCCAGAAGTGGACAACTCCTGTCCTCAACGTCCACCAACAGGTCAGGTTTTGAGGATATCCCTGCTTCAGCACAGGTGGCTCAATCAGTCCGTTTCAGCACAGGTTCTGCAGTCTTCGACCGAGCCACTGATTGAGTCACTTGTGCTGAAGCAGGGATATCCTGAAAACCTGACCTGTTGGTGGCCCTTAAGGACTGCAGTTGGCCACTCCTGCTATAGCCCAAGCATTAATAACATGCCAAGAAGTCTCAAAACGATGGCATTGCCCCATTATCACCTCACAACAGCTATCTGAGTTCACAAAGAGTTACCATAAGACTTCGTTGATGCTGTAACAAAACAAACTAACATCACTGCCTTTTATTGAAAAAATACAGTACCCAACAGTGTAAGTGCCAGACAGCATTATAAAAGAAATGATTAAGTAGAAGGGTTTCTAACTACAACAACAACAACAATTACTCCTTATGCTTCTTAGTTTCATTTGACTGCTAGAAAAAATATCTGTTTAAAAATAGCCTCTGACGTGGCAGCTCTGAGACACAGCTCTGCCATTGCTTCTTAACACTAATACGACTCTTTTTTTTTTTACATCTAGCTGACGCCCGTCAGTTATTGTGCTTTGTCCTTTAACTGTGTTCCATATGTGCACCTTATCACCCTGATTTATTGGCGCTGTGTGCGACTGCCTATGATTCATCCTATCCTTCGAAACCTGGAGAAGGCCGTCCTGATTCCAGAATTTCCAAGTTGAATTATTATTGTTACGTGAGATTTTAGCAATCCTAGGTTACTGCTCATTTTAAATATCAGAATGACTAATGACCAAAGCTGCCGATCGATTGATTCGCCTGTAATCGATCGGCGAAGATCCAGCTTACTAGTGTTCAACAAAAGGATGCCTTTCAGTTTCAATAAATCCTTACATCAGTGTAACTCAGTAGCTACAATGTATTCTTAAATGACTATGATAACATTATCTATTGTTACAGTTTGCAACTCAAACTGCTGGGAATATTGGCAACAAATGATCACAAACAGGAAACTGTTGCAAATATCTTGCACTGCTGGGGAAGTGTGTAAAACCTGCTATAGAAATCAAAGGGATGCTCAGTGTATTAAAACTCGTTAAAAATTGAATTAATAAAAAAAATACTACAGAACTGATTTATAAAAAAAACAAAAAACATGTAGGATATTGCTTGGATCGCCTCTTTAACCTCTTTGCTACCTGAAGCCCATGTAGTTCATTTCTTTGAACAGGTGAACAACATGAAATTGTGCTGTCCTAGTCCTGACATAATACTGATCTGCTAAATAGTAATGGGAGCAGAGTTATTTGAAAAACGTCTGCGTGTTGGAGGAGAACGGAGTGTGCCCGGATCTTTTTTTACTGTTTTTGTCTATATCATACATTTATGGGGCCATATTTCAAAGGCAAAACAAGGTTTAATTCTCAGGAAAATGTACTGCACTAGAAGTATCAAAGAAAGAAATTCCATCGATTATCAAAAAACATTTCTTTGATACATCAGGTGTTATTCATTTGCACTTTTATTCTTGGGTACCATTCAGAATACTTATTTTCCCAGGAACCAACACAGCGTATAGCAGCCTCTCCCCAGCATGTTGTGACTTCTGACTAGCAGAAGATTTGCACCAGTAAAGTAGCACAAGGAAGATGTCTAACACTAATTCAGTTTAAATGTGTGTGAAGTCCATTTCTAACACGTTTACCTTTTAAACTACTTTATTTTGTTTATCCCCCCCCTGTACATGATAAAACAGTACTGTACACAACTAAATGTATTCCTTGCTGGTATTTTATTACTATTTTTTTTTTTTTTTTTTACAAAGGAGATGATTCAAATAAATTGAAGGGCGGTGGGGGAAAAAACACTTAAAAAAATAAATAAAAAAGAAAGCAGAGAGACTGTGTAATACTGAGTTGAGTATAAAAAGGTAATTCACTTTTTTTTTTAACGATAAGCCTGTGTTGTCTTTAGGACATTGAGATGAAGCGCGTTAGCTTTTGTACTAAGGAATGCAGAGTCTCATATTAAAGGACGCCTGGAAATCGGCATTCCCGTTCACTTTCTTTAGGGGTAAAGGGAAACGCAGAACTTCAAAGCACGAACAGAGACTGGTGCAAAGCAGAAAATACACGGGGCTTCTATAAGCTCTGAATAATGTGCAAAATGCATAAAGCACTGAAAGAAATGCCGTCTGTTCAGTATTTGATATTGTTGCCGTGCACATGTCTACCGCTAAACAGCAGATCCCCAAGTTGTTCCCCAAAAATATAAAATATATGTCAGTCTTCGTACTGCAAAATATATGTTAGGGAAATAAAAGGACTTGTTTTATACTGGCTGACAAGTTGTTATTCCTTTTCAGAAGGCACACTTAGTGTAAAGACTTCTTTATGCAGTTGAACTGTCTGTTCACAATTGAACCCTCATTTAAATCTAGGAGAGCACTGTATTTTAGTTTCCATTAAAAATCCCCAACCTCACCTGTCTGTATCAAGCAGACATTAAAAGTCACCCATTTCCTTTGTCTATTATGATGAAATTAATTTCTGTCTGTATTAAGACAAATATTTCATAACATTTTACAACCATCATTGGTCATCATCAATGTCTAATGCACTGTTTTTCAACAGTGGTTCCCCGGGCATCCCCAAAGGGCTTTCTCCAATTTTCAGGTCATTTGAAATTTGTACCAAATACAGAAGAATTTACAATGCATCTGATCTCAGAAGTGCTATTAGAGAGTATTGAGGTTCCTTACAATGCATCTGATCTCAGACACACCATTTGAGAGGATTGGGGTTCCTTACAATGCATCTGATTTCAGACACACCATTAGAGAGGGTTGGTGTTCCTTACAATGCATCTGATCTCAGGCACACCATTAGAGAGGGTTGGGATTCCTTACAATGCATCTGATCTCAGGCACACCATTAGAGAGGGTTGGGATTCCTTACAATGCATCTGATCTCAGACGCGCTATCACAGAGTATTGAGGTTCCTTATAATGCATCTGATCTCAGACACACCATTAGGGAGGGTTGGGGTTCCTTACAATGCATCTGATCTCAGACACACCATTAGAGTGGGTTGGGGTTCCTTACAATGCACCTGATCTCAGACACACCATTAGAGAGGGTTGGGGTTCCTTACAATGCATCTCATCTCAGACACACCATTAGAGAGGGTTGGGGTTCCTTACAATGCATCTGATCTAAGACGTGCTATTAGAGAGGTTGGAGTTCTGCAGAATTTCATAATATAATTATAGGGTCCCTTAACCAAAAAAAGGTTGAAAGCCACCAAAAGTCTAATGTTAAGCATTAGGCACCAAGGCCTAGATTGACTAGACAGTGCTAGGGGTAAAGCCTAAGAGTGCCCAGAGGATTAGCACCGTTTAGTAAATCTGGGCCCTAATGTCTACACAGTAACTGCAGAAAGAGGAGTACATTATAAAAAATAACATGGTCATGGGGTGTTCTCATCAGCCAATGTAAAGGCACTTAGGTATCAAGGCTTCATGGATTGGTTGTAGCCTACTAAGATCAAGGGCTCTGTTCTCCCATGGAATGAATAGTTATATTTAAATGTCATGAGATGGCTATGGATATGAGCAAACCTAGATAAGTTAATACTAACAGACATACAAAAGCATTGACAATTGGTACTGAAACTGAAGGGCTGATTCAATTAGAAAATGATTGGTAATTCAAGGTAAGTAAAATAACAGCTGTGTCCAACTGTTTGAGCTGTCAGAGAAGAACAGTCGTCCATGTGAAGAATACACAATTGCTGTTTTGAGTTACAGCTGGATATTTTCTATTGCCATGTGTCCAGGATCTGACTATTTATTATTCTTTCTACAAAGTCTGCATGTGAATTTGTGGCCTCTAGATCCAAATATCGATACAGTCTGGAATCCCATTTAAATGCTTTGACATTTATACACTGCTAACATGTCAGCGGAGAGCCCTCACAACGTGGCACTGCTTGTTAATAAGAACATACTGTTCTTCAAAAACTCAAAAGTGTCAGAATGTTGTGTAACATAATCTGATATCCATCTTAATGACATAACACCTTGTTTTGCATATATTAAGAGTGGTAATGGGTTGACTTTTCCTTTTGCCATCACCTAATTATGAATGATAATGGTGCCCTTTTCCATTTGACAAAACCTCTAAAGAGCATTTAACCTATCAAAGAAAAAGTTAAATATGAAAATAAACTGTTTAACTAAAGCACAAGGGAGGGGGACGTAGCTATAGTTATCATTCCAACTTTTCCAAAAGCCCCTGAGAGAAATAGAACCTGAATTGTTTTTTGTGTCCACCTTATTTTCTTGTCCACTGGAAGGGTCTACAGCCTTTATGCTGAAGGCTCTTCCAGCAAACAAGGGCTTAAATAAATTGTCCATACAACCCCTGAGAGAAGAACCCAAGCGACCATGAAATGTAATTGTATTTCTACTTCTATAAATAAACACGAATAAGCATACAGTACCATGAAGTTCAGCAACGGAAACTTTCCAGCACACTCAAAGAAACCTTAGAATATTCTCCTTTCATTCCATCTCCACTTCTTAAAAATAGTTGTTATGATTCATCATTACTGTACCTTAATTGAAACCATTTTCATTTCGATCCTCTATCTCACGAAATAGATACAAGAAGCAGATAAAGATGGAAATATATAGCAAAGCCCCATAATACTGTCCATTGCCTGGCAAGCTAATTAGCCAAGCTTTAAGCAGGGATTCTTTTTCTACTACACTTATTCCCAAAGTAAACTCTTCAACAATGGTTGAGAAACTGCTTCTTCAATATTCTTTAACATGATTGCCCTCCAGCCTTATGACAATAAAGTATTCCTTTGTCTTATGTCATGAAGCCATACATAACTGAAAAGAACGTTCAAAGTTTGTGATTCAATGGGGTCTCATTGCTCAGGAGAACTTGTTTTGATGCATTGCACCCTGCTGTGCTTCAATGTGCATCATAGGTAACCAGCTTGTTCCTCCAGTCCCTTACATCTGGCTCAGAGTTCTAAATAAGGTTTATTCCACAAGAGACCTGGCAGATTGAGGGCACAGAAGGTGACGCAAAGACTTTCAAACATTGATGCTAAGGCAAAATCAAAATACCACTTTGTCCTCCAAAATTGCCTAAGTACGTAGACAGCAATTTGTTCATTTTTAAAAGCTTTGCTCTCCAATCAAATCACTCTGACACACTCCTGCGTATTTCTTAAACTTAAATATGAAAATCCTTTTCTCCCACCTAATATGGATGTTGTATTTTTTGTTGTTGAAGCAAGCACATCAAGCAGGGATGCCTGTAGAACATGACTAAAGGATATCTTAGCAATAAATCCAAGCTACAGCTGAAACTCAGCATCAACTATTCATTACTCTTCCCTGACTTGTTTTCCTTCTTATATTCCAAGAGCTTGGTGTCCATTAAGCACAACTAAAATGTTCGTAGAGATTGTTTATTCTGTGTGAGACCCGTTCACGGGTGACCTTCTCGTCTGGTAGTCATATAAGACATTGGAATGAAGTAATCATAATTACCATGATAAATGAACAATACTAAACTCCAATGGCGATGTCAACCCCAAGACATTTCTAAGTCTTGGTTGAGGATGCTTATGTTCATTTTCTCATCTATGAGAAAGCAATAGTCATTTAGTGAATTAGAAACCTTATCTTCTCTCGTTTAACATCCTTCCATGCTGTATAAATCAAATGTATTGTTTTCCCTGAGCTGTGTAGGGTATTGGGGTAAGCAAACAATAGCAAGAAAAATAAAAGTAAAATCTTAATCACGCCTGTTCATAGCCACACATTTTAATACATTACCGATTTTTATATCAACATGAGGCTTCAAACCTGTAAACCAGTCATTGCCTTATGCTTGGTTGAAAATGATAAATGTCTACTAAAAAGAGATTTAGCACAAATTGCTCTGTCATTCCCAGCCACAAACACACACATGGGTGCACACACTCACAAATCTCACCCATTAACATATAAAACAAGGACTCATCCAAAGATCTGGATAATAAATAAACTTGCGTTTCCTAAGAAACCTTTTGCCTTATTAGTAAGGCTGTTCCAAGCTTGGATAGGATAAAAGCAGTTTGTTTAGATTGTACATGACCTTTTAAGGATTATATGCCATTTAAGATGGATAGAAAAAAAAAGAAAGAAAAGACTTAAAACTATGAAGTCTGATATGCTTGGCCTGGTGGAGTGGAACATGTCTGCAAGTAGATGTCATGGTTACCAATGACGCTTTCTTCTTGGGCTTTATGGTGTGGGGGGGATGCAAGTATAATCCATTAGTCATTTGGATGGCTTGTAAACAAAGTATGTAAGGATTTCTAAGGCTGGTCGTGATTGGACGCTAAGGAGAATGCCTTTCCATCTCCATACTTAGCTGCAGCTCTGTAAGTCATCCAACGTTGACAAGGACCGAAAATGTCTCTTGTGTAGGACCAAAGGCCTTTCTCCCCCAACCCATTCTACCATCTCCCATAAATTCATTGACTGAAGTCAACCAAGTTAAAATCATCAGCAGTCCCCTTCAGTTGCCATGACCAGCATCATCTCACTCTTGCCCATCTCCTCCAAGGCACTAGCCAGAGTGTTGAGGTCACCATCGTCTTGGTGTAAGGCTTCCCATAAGTCCAAGATAACCCCTGTCGGACTGGCTTTGGTGGCAAAATAATTTAGATATCTGAAAGAGAGATACAAACAGCTTGGTATTTAAATCTGTATATACATGTACATCTGTATATCCTGTATAGGATATATTTAAATCTTGGGATTTAAATCTGTATAAATCTGTATATCCTGCAAAAGCACAGGTCTAACCTTCAGGAGTTTAGACTTCATCTCAGCACTGATGCTTTGGGCTTCTAAATAGCTTTTTGAATTTTAGCTGAAGGAACATATCATATTCTTGATGTTATGCAATATTTATTGTTTTTGCTACATGCACATAGCTGAGGAGAAATGCCAGCAATAGCATGAACTTTAGGGGCTTAAAACTTTTCAGGCAAGTGCAGTAATGCGAGTTCATAGTGTTGAAAATGTTTACGCATATAGCATTAAACGTGTACACTTTACAGACAGCAAACAAACATTACTATACAGATATAGAAAATGCATGGTAGTGATAAAAGGCAAAACACATTGGAAGAAGGAAATCCCTGCAAGCATAATTTACAGTCCAATGGTGCCATTTCATACAGTAGCCATTATTCATAATTAACGGCCATTCGAGTGGATGGCTGTTAGCCATGATAATGGCCATCATACTTTAGCAAACAGACCCCTCTGTGGTATGTTGTAAGACATACAGCATCGTTTTGCCAACCAGTTATTTGAAACTGAGGACATTTTTATCAAACTTATTGGGTGGAGAAAACTTGACTCCAAGAGTAGCAAAATGGCTTACCGATCCATGCTGAGCTTTTGTGCCAGAAGTCTCCAGTCATTCCCTCTGGAATTGGGGGCATCCAAACTGTTGCAGATTTTCTGCCGGATCGAGAAGGGAATCTTAAAGGCATAGGGTCCCAGCTGAGTCGTCACGTTGCTTCCGGGGTGTGAGCAAAATGGATCAAACGATTTGGCATTCTGGTAATAAAAAAGTGTTGCATGTTATTGATTCTTCTCTTTGAGTCTTAGGGTCTTCTTTTGATGTTTGAGAGCAACGTACCCCAATGTTTCAGCAGATGTTAAGTAACATGTCATACAGAATAGTGTCCCCATGTGCTGGTGACACTCCCCAAAATATTACCGCTGTTAGAAAGTAACACATCAGTGACTCTAATTGTTATTCATAACATCCGGTTTACCCTTATAATAATGATGTTAATACAGTATTAGTATAAAGTAAAACATTGTAGTATATTACAAAAAAAAATGTTTGATTCATTGAATAATCTTGTCATGCCTCTGGCAGCCCAGATACAGTTCTCATTTTTAATGATAGGCATTCAATCTTCACAACACCGATAATTGCTAAATGTTAAGCTGTTTTCCAACACTAAACTGAACCTGAATAATTAATGTTCTCTTTTAAGCACTAGTTCCAAACAACATTAAATACCTGTACATATATATGCCACTATCAAAAAGGCACAATTACAAAGTGGATTTGAACATAAAGTTTAATGATCTTTTATATCAAAATATATGCTTTTTAAAAATGTAACTAACAAAAAAACATAAAATCTAATAATAACACTGAGAACACATACAAATGTGTGTAAAACACCATTTCCCCAAGACAAGAGTAAATGCAATCTTTATGGCATAATGTTACCTATATTTCAGTTATATTCAGCGCTATGTTTTCTACATAATCTGAAGATATTTGTGTAAATGTAATAGTATATATATATTTTCTAGATTATATATACATGGATGCTGATCTAAAATATATTATGTTCTGGAATTTATTGCGTCACCGCATTACTATGAACACCTATCAAATCATTATTAAGATGATGCATGAGGATTACTTTAGTGGTGCTTTAACAATACTACAATAACTTATGTGTGCAATAACTACAGTATATTCTGCTTGCATATAGCATTTCAGTTTTCATGGGAATAACCTTTCTGTCTGTAATTTGGAACACATTTCCATGCATCCTAAGCGTGGCCCCAAATCCTCTTTTTCCCTCATAGTAAACTAAAATCACCAAATCACATTCCTTAGGCATGACATTTGACTCTTCCCTCTCCATTCAAGTTCATGCTCTGGAAAAAACATGTCACTTCTTCCACTGAAACATTGTCAACATTCACCCTTTGCTCTTATGCTACAGTATATACATGCCCTTCTGCGCTCCCATCTGGATTATTGTAACATACTACTTACAGGTCTTCCTGATTTCACTTTCTCCCAGAACACTATCTGCTCATCTCTTCCTTAAATCCCTCTCATGGCTTCCCATCAAGTTTTGGATCACTTACAATGTTTTCTATCTCACTTTCAAGGCTCTCCGCTTGTCTGCTTCTCCCTACATATCAGGTTTGATCTCTTGATATGCCACTTCTCATTTCCTGTGCTAGTTAATAATTCCGTGTCCATGGCGAGCACGCGACCATGCGCGTGGCGTCACGTGCGTCTGTAGCTAGAGCAATTTGTGGCCATGGGGCAGATGCGACGGGGAGGCGTCAGAGGCGTGGCCGTGACATCATGGAGCTGATTCGCCCTCATTGGGTGAACCGGTCACGTGACCCGGCCATCTTGCGACACAAACATTGTATTTGTCTGCTCATGGATGGCGAGCTCCGGAGCTTCACATCGCGTGCGCGGTCGTGCGCTCTATGGCTTGCCTCATAGAGGCACAGCATTTTGATCGCACGCGTGGGCGCACTCACCATGGACGCGGCCTAGTCTCCTTTCAACCCTTTCCATATCAACTGCTCTCTTCCCAAAATCTTTCTTTGTTACTGCCCATAACCTGTGGAACTCTCTCACACTCGGCATACGCCAAGCACCTTCTCTCCCTATCTTTAAATCAAACCTAAAAATGCACCCTCTGAATGAAGCTACTGGCCGCACCCTCAATCACACCTACCAACCATTGTGGTTAAGGCCTGCCATCTACTGTACTTACTTCTTCACCTGCCGTCTCTGTATGTCTCCTAACATAACACGTATATTTGAAGTTCTCTGGCGCTGGTATTTCCTTTGCTACTCTCAGATTTTATGTTTCCTGTTCTTATTGTATTGTTATTGTGCTCCCTGTATTGTAAAGTATCTTTTTTGTAAAGCGCTTTATACATGGTTGGTGCGCAATAAATATATACATACATACATACATGTGTGTAAAGGTGGCATAATGGCATCTAAATGAAATCTGAGAGCCTTCATTTTCATTGGGATACACAAGTCTTGAAAAGTATACCAAAAATAAAATTGCATTACTTAAAGACTGGTTTCGGTCCAGCACTCAATATCCTCAATGGTTCACTGCATCCAAATCATGAAACCAAAATCAATAGCAAGCTGGGTGCAAAGACGCGTGCATTGTTTCTTTTCACATTGCCATGGGAAAAACCCTAGACCATCAAGATATGAGCAAGCTCTATAGAAATGGCATAACATACAGCCAGACTAGTACACGGATTTGGGCAAGGAACAATGCAGAACCAGTAAAAGTCGTGCAAACACCATTGATGTGTGCCCCAGGCTCTCCCACACAGCACCCATTGGTTTCTCACCTCTTCCAGCGAGGTGTGCAGCTGGAATATCTGACCTTCTCCTTCCACCTGCCGCACGCAGATCTTGCATGTAAGCTCCGTTGAAGCCAGGCTGTACCTCTCCATGGTGAATGTACAGTGCAGGGTCCTCTGACTTCCACTCCAAATATGGTAAAAAGGAATTTCCTGGATAAAGAAGGTTTCATCATTATTTTCTGCAGTAGTCTAAGTGAAAGTCTTATCTATGAAAAACAGCTTTGAGACTACATTTGCTGAATGAGACTCATAACATAAGACTCTACGGGGGTTATTCTATTGCACAGAACTTGACATTAAGGTGCGATACTGCCCTGATGGGTACTGTTACAGTTTAATGAATAACCCCCTATAAATCTCAATATATATGTCTGATTTATATACACAGCTAATGCATCATTCATATTAATAAAAAGCATTTCAAGTGAGCAATCACAACCCAATGTAATCATGGTGAGATGCACTGGGTTACTTTCCTGCAGGTGCCGCCCGATGCTGTCTCTCTGAATGTGGATATACAGTTATTTCTTGCAGTGTAAGATTAGATGATACTGTATATTATGATGAAATGATTATGTGATTCCTCACTGGAAGCACTGAAAAGGCAATGCACTCCTGACTTGGAGCTCAAATAAAATACATTTAGTGCTACCTTTATTCATTTTATGGTATTGCACCCTGAGACTTTGTCTATCAGAATTTATACAACACAAGCAGGAAGGAGACAGTCCATTGAATATTTAGATTGTATGCCCTTATGTTAGTTGTAAGGCGCAGCATACATACTGATGTACTTTACATAATGAAATACAACATTGGGTAAACAAGGTAAAGCAATACCTTTGCTATGGGTATGCTATAAAAGTAGGGGTCATCTACTAGATGCTGGTAGCTGGATCTCATGGTAAGTCAATAGGTTTACTGCAGGGGTGCGCAAAGTTTTTTTGTTGCACCCCCCTGTGTGCCGGCTCCAGAGCTCGCGCCCTCCCTCCCCAATAACCTGGCGTCAAATGACGCCAAGGGTCACGTGACGCCACATGACCCTGCAGCGTCATTTGACGTGCGTTTCCATGATGACGCTCACATCACATGACCCCGCGTTGTCATGGCAACGTGACCAGTAGCTGGCTGAATCCCGGTAAGTTGAGGTTGCAGAGACCTCGCACGGCCCCCGGCATTTCATTGAAATGCCTCTGGGAAGAGCGCATGGTCTCTGCAACCGCCCGCGCCCCCCCCAGAAAAAGCCCCCCAGTTTGAGCACCGCTGGTTTACTGCACATGGTACCACTGCTTTATGTAGAAGCCCCAAAGCGAGATGGACATGTGTACAATGGAGTGACATCTGAGCCTATTTAAGTAGAATATGAGATCATAACACAATGTACTGTATAAACTACGTAATCTTTACTCATCCTCTCTGACCACTGGTAGCTACTGTAACTAGTAGTAATAGCAAAGTAAAGAAAATAATTACAAATATTACAAAATAGATAGGTTGTGGTACACATAACTCTACAAAATTGTAACAATGCTTTTAGTGTAAATGGTTTGAGTACTGCACATTATTTTACCAGGTAAGTAGGAAAACTACAAATTAAATGGGGATAAATTAGGAGGATCCTTGATGGAGAAGGATTTAGGAGTGCTTGTAAACGGCAGGCTTAGTAATAGTGCCCAAAGTCATGCAGTAACTGCAAAGGCAAACAATGTCTTATCTTGCATTAAATGGGCAATGGATGGAAGGGGAGTAAACATAATTATGCCCCTTTATAAAGCATTAGTGAGACCACACCTTGACTATGGAGTACAATTTTGGGCTACACACCATAGAAAAGACATTATGGAACTAGACAGAGTGTAGAGAAGAGCCACCAAATTAATAAAGGGGATGGAAAATCTGATTTATGAGGAGAGGCTAGCTAAATTAGATTTTTTTACATTAGAAAAAGTGTGTCTAAGAGGGGATATGATAACTATATATAAATATATTTGGGGATAATACAAGGAGCTTTCCAAATAACTATTCATCCCAAAGACAGTACAAACAACCCAGGGGCATCCCTTAAGGTTGGAGGAAAGGAGATTTCACCAGCGACAAAGGAAAGGGTTCTTTACAGTAAGGTGAGTTAAAATGTGGAATTCATTACCCATGGAGTCTCTGATGGCGGATACAATAGATATCTTGAAAAAAATCTTTTTAGAAAGGAAAAGTATACAGGGATATAAAAAAGTAGGAAACATGGGAAGGATGTTGATCCAGGGAGTAATCTGATGGCAAATATTTGGCGTGAGGAAGGAATTTATTTTTTCCCTTATGAGATATAATTAAATGATATTTCACTTGGGTTTTTTGTCTGCCTTCCTCTGAACCAATATACTGCAAGTACAACTATAGGATAAAGTATCTGTCGTCTAAATTTAGCACAGGTTGAACTCAATGGACGTATGTCTTCTTCCAACCTCATCTACTATGTAACTATGTAACTACTGACCTGATATTTTGCAAGCAGTTTGCTTCTCCACAGTGAATGGGGTATATCATGGATGGATAGACGCAAGTTGTGGTAACTATCCTTAAATAGCAGTGGCTTAGGCTCTTCTACAAGGTATCCCCCCAAGGTCTTCTCCAACGCAAAAACTTCCTGTGAGCAAGACACAATGCTGAACTGTTAGTGTACATCGAAAACATGAACTATACATTATGTCCAGCATTAAGTTTATGTATTTTACATGTCCTTGGATTTTAGATCTGATTACTATTTCCATCATTGATTGTATTGTATTGTATTGTATGTCTTTATTTATATAGCGCCATTAGTGTACATAGCGCTTCACAGTAGTAATACATGTGGTAATCAAATAAATAACAGATAATATAAATAACAGATCATGGGAATAAGTGGTTTTGACATAAAAGTAACATTTCGGAAGAGGAGTCCCTGCCCCGAGGAGCTTACAGTCTAATTGGTAGGTAGGGAGAACGTACAGAGACAGTAGGAGGGAGTTCTGGTAAGTGCGTCTGCAGGGGGCCAAGCATTATGTATCGTGTTTAGAATATCCACAGTGCTATTCATATGCTTCTTTAAGCAAGTGTCTTAAGGTGGGTCTTAAAGGTGGATAGAGAGGGTGCTAGTCGGGTACTGAGGGGAAGGGCATTCCAGAGGTGTGGGGCAGTCAGTGAAAAAGGTTTAAGGCGGGAGAGGGCTTTAGATACAAAGGGGGTAGAAAGAAAGAAGACATCCTTGAGAAGAACGCAAGAGTCTGGATGGTGCATACCGAGAAATTAGGGATGAGATGTAAGGAGGGGCAGAAGAATGTAAAGCTTTTAAAGTGAGGAGAAGAATGGAGTGTGAGATGCGGGATTTGATCGGAAGCCAGGAGAGGGATTTCATGAGGGGAGATGCTGAGACAGATCTAGGAAAGAGTAGAGTGATTCTGGCAGCAGCATTTAGGATAGATTGTAGGGGAGACAGGTGAGAGGCAGGAAGGCCGGACAGCAGGAGGTTACAGTAATCAAGACGGGAGAGAATGAGGGCCTGAGTCAGAGTTTTAGCAGTCGAACAACAGAGGAAAGGGCGTATCTTAGTTATATTGCGGAGGAAAAAGCGTCAAGTTTTAGAAATGTTTTGAATGTGAGGGGCGAATGTGAGAGAGGAGTCGAATGTGACCCCTAGGCAGCGTGCTTGGGCTACTGGGTGAATGATTGTAGTTCCAACAGTAATGTGGAAGGAGGTAGTAGGGCCAGGTTTGGGAGGAAGTATGAGGAGCTCTGTTTTAGCCATGTTGAGTTTAAGGCGTCGGAGGGCCATCCAGGATGATATAGCAGAGAGACATTCAGAAACTTTGGTTTGTACAGCAGGTGTATGGTCAGGTGTTGAAAAGTATATTTGTGTGTCGTCGGCATAGAGGTGATAATTAAACCCAAAAGATGTTATTAGGTCACCTAGAGAGAGTGTGTACAGAGAAAAGAGAAGAGGTCCCAGGACAGAGCCCTGGGGTACCCCCACAGAGAGATCAATAGAGGAGGAGGAGGTGTTAGCAGAAGAGACACTAAAAGTACGATGGGAGAGGTAGGATGAGATCCAGGATAGAGCTTTGTTCCGAATACCTAGAGTATGGAGAATGTGGAGGAGAAGAGGGTGGTCCACGGTGTCAAATGCTGCAGAGAGGTCGAGTAATATGAGCAGAGTGTAATGACCTCTGTCTTTAGCAGCATGGAGGTCGTCAGTTATTTTAGTGAGGGCTGTTTCGGTGGAGTGAGCAGTGCGGAAGCCAGATTGTAGAGGGTCTAGGAGAGAATATGTGTTGAGAAAATGGAGCAAGCGAGAGAATACAAGACGTTCAAGTAGTTTAGAGGCAAAAGGCAGGAGGGAGACAGGTCGATAGTTAGAAAGACAGGTAGGGTCAAGCTTGCTGTTTTTGAGTAATGGTATGACTGTTGCATGTTTGAAGGAGGATGGAAAGGTTCCAGAGCAGAGGGAGGAGTTAAAAATGTGTGTAAGCGTAGGGATTATAGTAGGAGCTAGAGGTTTTAGGAGATGGGAGGGAATGGGGTCAAGAGGGCAAGTGGTAGAGGGAGAAGAGGAGATCAACAGCGACACATCCTCCTCTGAGACAGTGGAAAAAGACTCAAGGAAGGCAGGATGAGAGTTAGGAAGAGGTGTAGGATGGGGGGAAGAAACAGAGGGGATGTTCTGCCGTATGGATTCCACCTTTTCCTTAAAATAGTCAGCAAAGTCCTGAGCGGAGATGGAGGAAGGAGAGGCAGCTGAGGGTGGTTTGAGTAGAGCATCAAAGACAGAGAACAGTCGGCGTGGGTTAGACTTGTGCATGTTGATAGTTACAAACGCAATGACTCACTTTACCTTACAAACCCTATACCAAATACATAACTTGTATTCTTAATTTTTTCCTAAATTGATAGTACAGAGGGAATGAGTACTTCAGTATTAGACGATACCTTTTTTATTTGGACTAACAATACATACAGTATTATAAGACAAGCTGTTAGTCCAAATAAAAAAGGTATCACATAATACTGAAGTACTGTACTCATTTACTCTGCACTATCGCAACTGGACTAACACGGCTATTTCTAATTCATTCATGATGGAAGATACCTACATTGAAACAAACATTTAAAATGTAAATTGATCTGATAAATGAGCAAAGAAAATTTTGTAAAATAAAAAAATTGTATATGAATAAAAATAACCGTTATTATTTTGTAACCCAAGCATGGAAATTCTGAGAAAACTATGGAAACAAATGTTAGCATATTGACAGTTTAAGACTATAACAAGGGCAGTCCAGCCTTTTATACTATACTTGTTTATTCACCTAACTTCTAGTTACAGTACTGTACTTTGTTTGTTCACATTACCCATTGAGATAATTAGGTCATTAGGACGAAATCCTCTCACTTGTGTGCAAAACTTGAGATGTGTAATAAAAAAATAATTACTTTTTTGCCCTTTAAGCACTGAAGAAGCTCAGTGAGAACATTAATTACCTGGAAGTTTTAAGGTTAGAGGACTACATGTTGCTTTAATATAAGCTGTTGGAATATTTAAGATAGTAACGGGCAACAGTTTAATGCTTTTAATTAGCGTGCTCTTTTTAGTACTGGATAGAATGTTTCTGTTTCACATAATTAAAGATCAGCCAATTAGTGTCCGAGATAAACCATGTTTTGTGACTGATTTACACAGATAATGTCCAATTTTGATGTTATCTGAGTCTAACCCAACTGCTGAGGAATATAAATGTTTTACATTATTAACTAGCATTGCAACAAAACCAGCCTTGGCTAATGCAAAACGTTCACATTTGCAATGATTCCAGATCAATTAAAAGTTTTACATGTTTTAACACTCAAAGTACTCTGTTCAGCATGACAAAAATGACCTGATTTAACTAAGTTTATGACCTAAACAATACTTAACTACATTACAGTTGCAGTTCATATCTACATACTAATCACAATTCATTCATGTAATATTAAATTATTCTAATTAATCCAATGTTGTCAATATTCCTTGCATGATAGGAGTTACTGTATTTATTATACAATCTTAAGTAATTTCTTAATATATCTGAGTTTCCCAATATTATTATTATTATCATCATTATTATTATTATACTTACCATTACATAAGAAGAAAGGTGATAATATGTAGGAGTGCTCAGGTAAAAGGGCTACATATTGTAAGTAGTCAGCTTTGCTTTCACCATTTCAGGATGATCGTCATTAAATGTTAACATGGCATTAAATATCACAGATCCTGAATCTACTTAAGTTATTATTGTTTTGCTCACTTCTGTTGACCAACTAACTGTTGCTGTTGAGTGGTTATCCAGTTGTTACTGCAACATACCCAGTGGCATCCAAATGTATGTGTTTTACCTTTAGTGCATCTGGTGTGTCTTCCAAGCAGTAGACTTTGAGATTGTATTCCAAAGAAGTGCAGAGACTTGGTGCAAAGATAGCAAGCTGAAGACGTTTTATAGCGGACCTGGAGTACGATTCTCCTACAAAAGCATAGGTGCCCAACTGGTCAAGCAAGACGTGGCAGGACTGGCTCTCCAGCTGGCAGTAACAAGGTGTATTGAGAGTTTCTTCATTCAGTGTCACAACCTCCTAAAGGAAAACAATTACAATGTATTAGTGTCTTATATCCAACGAGTTACGACTTTGAGCACACCCCGCTTTGTCTAGAAATTGTATAAGCCGTAAAGACTTTTACATTGAGTTTAATCATTTTCATGATTTGGTTGTTATGCTTACGACTTGAACTTACAGGCTTAAAGAACAGATCATATTTACAGAGCAGATACAACCCCTATATATAGGTAGGAGGTTATTGCAGAACATTTACAGAGCAGATACATCCTATATATAGGTAGGAGGTTATTTCAGAACATTTACAGAGCAGATACAACATTTACAGAGCAGATACAAACCCTATATATAGGTAGGAGGTTATTGCAGAACATTTACAGAGCAGATACAAACCCTATATATAGGTAGGAGGTTATTGCAGAATATTTACAGAGCAGATACATCCCTATATATAGGTAGGAGGTTATTGCCTAACATTTACAGAGCAGATACAAACCCTATATATAGGTAGGAGGTTATTACAGAACATTTACAGAGCAGATACAAACCCTATATATAGGTAGGAGGTTATTGCAGAATATTTACAGAGCAGATACATCCCTATATATAGGTAGGAGGTTATTGCAGAACATTTACAGAGCAGATACAAACCCTATATATAGGTAGGAGGTTATTGCAGAACATTTACAGAGCAGATACAAACCCTATATATAGGTAGGAGGTTATTGCAGAACATTTACAGAGCAGATACAAACCCTATATATAGGTAGGAGGTTATTGCAGAACATTTACAGAGCAGATACAAACCCTATATATAGGTAGGAGGTTATTGCAGAACATTTACAGAGCAGATACATCCCTATATATAGGTAGGAGGTTATTGCAGAACATTTACAGAGCAGATACATCCCTATATATAGGTAGGAGGTTATTGCAGAACATTTACAGAGCAGATACATCCCTATATAAGTATGGAGGTTACCTAGTGTATATAACCAGAAATCATTGGTTAATTCCACCTAATAAGCTTGCTTACCTCCCAGTTGCCTTGCTGGGACTGGGTCTTTAGCTGTAAAATCCAGTCTGATGTGGTGATGTCTGCACAATGAGGAATAGTTAGGATAACTGGTCTGCACAACAGAAGCCCAGTGGGACCACAGGTGATCATTGGACTCAAAACTGTTTGTGTTCCTTCTGAAGGTAAACTAGAAGAGAAGACAAGAGGAGTGTTAGGGTGACACATCAGGCTTCTTATGTGCTAGACGGCTTTTTAACTCAACAGGAGGAATTTATTATTTACACCTCATTTCCAACCCTTATACAAAGGAAATGAAATAAGGACTATATTGTATTTAACAAATGATGTAAAATCTGCTTTCTGTAGCAACTATTTTATGTCTGTCAATGTAATACGGAAAATGTTGCCTTTGTTCTTTTGACCTTGTCACAAAATTAACAATCTTAAGGGACTAAGGCCCAGGTTTACTAAATTGTGCTAAGCCTTAGTGCCCCTTATCGGCATCCAAGTGAATGGGACATGAGCTGGACTGTGGCTTAGTACCCCTACAGTGTTAGCATCCAACAAACTATATTAATAACATGACACCTTAGAACTAAAGACAGACAAAGTTAATGCCAAATCATAATTGGAGGTTTATTCCACATACACAAAGTGGAGAAGGGTGAGAGCACTAAAACGTACATACAGTACATACATCACACTAATACTCCCATCACGTGTATGTATGCATATCTTTGTATGTATAGCGCCATCCATTCATAGCACTTGTTCTGTTGCTGCATAAAACCATTCCCCATATACAAGTGGGTGAAAGATACTTTGATAAACCATTTAAAAATGCTAACTTGGGGAGCATAATGTATAGATCTTTATGATAGGATTTGTACAAGAGAAGGAATACAAGTTGCTAAGGAAAAGCCATTTTTATGTTTATGGTCCGTAGTAAGTGTAGTGAAGAGACAAAATACAAGAGCCGGGAATTACTTACACTGCGTTCTCTCTTTTGTTTATCATTAGGTACATTTCGTAGTACTTCCCCTGAGGAATCGCTCCATGAGGTACCAGCAAACTTACCCCTATGGAAGGAAACAACATATTCAAGTTATTATTCAACAAACACTGTTTTTTGTTATCGACAGACCTGATGGCTGACAATTAGAAACACACACAGTCTATGATTAAAAATACCTTGTTTAGCAACTGGTGCATTTATGTAATCCTGACCCTAGTGGTCACAATTGTACAGGCATACCCCGCATTAACGTACGCAGTGGGACCGGAGCATGTATGTAAAGCGAAAATGTACTTAAAGTGAAGCACTACCTTTTCCCCACTTATCGATGCACGTACTGTACTGCAATCGTCATATACGTGCATAACTGATGTAAATAATGCATCTGTAACAGGCTCTATAGTCTCCCTGCTTGCGCACAGCTTCGGTACAGGTAGGGAGCCGGTATTGCTGTTCAGGACGTGATGACAGGCGCATGCGTGAGCTGCCGTTTGCCTATTGGGTGATATGTACTTACTCGCGAATGTACTTAAAGTGAGTGTACTTAAAGCGGGGTATGCCTGTACTGTTTATCTAATGCAGTATTTCTCAACCACAGAGTCGCGGTACCCAAGTGGCTCTGCCAAGGGGGAATCACTCTGCTGGCTGTTCAGCGATAGGGCTGTGGACATGTTTTAGGTGTGTAGATGTGTAGGAAGGTGGATGAGGGAAGTGCGGAAGACTGATGGGGAGTGGCGGTGTGTGGGGAGAGGGCGTGATGGCTTTATGTGGGGAGGGGAAGTTGTATGGTGCAAGTAAGAGAAAGGGGGGGATGAATGTGGAGTGAATGATTGAGAAAGGGGTGTGCTGTGTGAGAAGGGGGATACACGTGGAGAGTGTTGAATAAAAGGGTGAGTATGATGTGTGAAGGGGTGTGCCGAGTGTGCGTTTGTGAAATGGAGGGTGAGTGTGTTGCGTGTAAGTGAGGAAGGGATGAGGGATGTCTAAAGAGCAGGGGTTCCCCATAGATTAAAAAAATGACCCCTGTCTAGAAAAGGTTGAGAACCGCTCCTGGAATGTAACCATTGTCCATATTGATTTTGTCAGAGTATAATTTAGATGCAGCAGTACATTCTAACATACAAGCAATGAAATAAGCAGTCCATGTCACGTAATTAATACAAAGTTGCACAAACGTTCTTCGGGATTACCATGATGGACTTGAACTGGTTAATTGTGAAAGGCTGCCATTAACGCATCATGTATTTTAAACGTAGAATTGAGAAAAAATGGTGGTCACTGCTATCCAATCAAGGAACCAACCAAGCGCAAAAAAAAAAAATTTATTTATTAAATCAAATGGACATCACAGAACAAAAAAACGAAAAAGGTTCTCTGACGTGTTTCGTCCCCGCAAAGGAGACTGATAAAGCAATTCAATATTATATATGAAATATATTAAATAATGTAGGATTTTTGACACCAATTTGCTCCTTTCTAAGATATACTGTACATTCTGGAAATATCTTCTTGTGTTTTAGGTATGTGAAAATAGTTGCTACTATGTCACCTGGATAATGATGTTTTTATTTTAATCTCATTGATAATGGATTGATGTAATGTACATGGATAGCGTCAATGTGTTTTACTATTTTATAAATAAATTACCCTTATAAACTATCCTCTTATTGTGCTTATTTTTTTATAAGCAAAAAAACATGACAGTGAATGCTCATTGTCACAAGATGTTCTGTCTTATCGTGAAATAGCTTGGAAAGAGTCACGTTAGGAAATACTGGATTGCCGATGACAATCATTGTCTTTGCATCCCCACCTGTGTCTGGGATAGTGAGTCTTCCACCCAGGCATCCGAATGTCCCCGTCACACTGTTACTAGAATCACGAGGTAGCGCCAGGAGATGCTGGGAGCTCATGGCTTTATTCCTTGCGTTCATGATGCTGTTATCCCCTGGGTAGGTGCCCATGGACTTTGCCCCAAGCAAATCAGTTCCATTGTGTATTCCAGGAGCTGAGGATACTGTAGAAGAATTGAAGACCTTAATCTTCAAGTTTGGGAGTGGATCCAACAAGGGAGAGTTGGTCATGGGGATCTTGTCAGCAGAGTCTTGTAGGGCGTACATATGGCCCCGGTATATGCCAGCATTGGCAGTTAAATCTGGCTGCATAGAAGGATGAAGGAGCTGGGAATTGTCTGCAAAAAAAGATACAAATATTTGGATACTCACAGAATGATTCTAAATTGAGTGCAGAGCCATTCAGCACTGTTCTAGTCTTCCAGGACCCGATTTGTCACCTCTGATTGTAAAACCAATGAATTAGAGTGCATTAAAAACCTACACTGTATCCAGTGTAGGAAAACATGCAGAACCCCTTCCAGACAAGCACTGATACTCTGGGTACCAGCACACAGTTAATATCCAGCACTCCTTTTGCAAGAGCTGTAGGGAGCACTCCTGGCGACACATTGTTTTATATATATATATATATATATATATATATATATATATATATATATATATATATATATATATATATGCAAATATAGCTGTATGCTCATCTGCATGTCTTAGGCAGGTCTGCAACCCCGCCTTTCCCCACCATCACCCAGCATACAGCATTTCCACTGCAGCAAGGGATTCTGGGAAATGACATGCAAATGAGCACACAGTGTCACTTTTTGCCTCAATAACCATTTTTAACATGGTTCCCTATAGGCTTAAGCTTGCTGCATGGTCACAGCTTTGAGCACAGCCAGGGTTAAGGTGCATACCCAGAAAACCACCCACAGACAGCTGTTTCGACCTTGATGGGTCTCATCAGTGTGGGGTTGATTTTACTGGGAATGCAAGAGAGGCTATGGGATATATATATATATATATATATATATATATATATATATATATATATATATATATATATATATATATATATATAAAAAGGTAAGTGAAGTAAAGTAAATAATTATTGTATTAAACAAAGCACAAAATTCCAATGTTTCGGTCCCAAATAATGGACCTTCCTCAGGGCAGAGCACTGCCGACCTGAGGAAGAGAGGAGAACTCTCGAAAGCTTGTCCAATGACATAGATTGTTAGTCCAAATAAAAAAGGTATCACCTAATACTGAAGAACATATATATATAATGTGTACATATATATAATCAGAAATAGGGCACAAACAAAACAGAATATAAAATAAAGGTAAAGGGAGGGTGCATACTGCCCAAAAAGATACAAAAAAGGGAAAACAGGACAGGCACTGCTATATGCATAGAAAGTGACATTTATTGACTCAACGTTTCGGTCCCCACTTGGACCTTTCTCAAGATCAAATAAATAAGTGACAAGCAAACCCAGATATACCCTACCCCTCACGCTGTGTGATACCCAGATATACCCTACCCCTCACCCTGTGTGATACCCAGATATACCCTACCCCTCACCCTGTGTGATATCCAGATATACCCTACCCCTCAACCTGTGTGATACCCAGATATACCCTACCCCTCACCCTGTGTGATACCCAGATATACCCTACCCCTCACCCTGTGTGATACCCAGATATACCCTACCCCTCACCCTGTGTGATACCCAGATATACCCTACCCCTCACCCTGTGTGATACCCAGATATACCCTACCCCTCACCCTGTGTGATACCCAGATATACCCTACCCCTTACCCTGTGTGATACCCAGATATACCCTACCCCTCACCCTGTGTGATACCCAGATATACCCTACCCCTCACCCTGTGTGATACCCAGATATACCCTACCCCTCACCCTGTGTGATACCCAGATATACCCTACCCCTCACCCTGTGTGATACCCAGATATACCCTACCCCTCACCCTGTGTGATACCCAGATATACCCTACCCCTCACCCTGTGTGAAACAATTGGCGCCAAAAACCTTACTGAAACCCCCAGTGATGTCACAGGAGTGACAGAGCAGAGAGGTGGAGCCTAAGGGGCTTAAAGGGGAGGGAATCTGTTTACAATAAAATCATGTCACCGTTTGCAAGTCCTCTGTGTTCTGAGGCTTCCATCACTATTTATGGCTTCATATCAATTCACAACTGTGCCAGCAGGTGAGTGTTTTAAGAAACTACTTACTGTGACTGCCCTCTTCTACATACAGTACTTGTGATCAGTAGAGGTTGGTGAATCCATCCAAATCCGTTTCCCAGATTTTCGCTGATGTAACCCCCAAAATCCGTTTCGCGGTGTAAAATCCGCAAACGGATTTCGGCTGTTTCAATCCACATGGATTCATCAAAAATCACCATTGGATATAACCCGTGGATGGATTTGTAGAGTCGAATCCGCGGATTCAGCAATTCATAGGTGGATTCTTAAGAATCCGCCAACGGATTTCTGAATTCGCGGATTGGATACTACAAATCCGTCCACAGAATGCGGAATCCGCGGAGTGCATTGGTGATAATAATAAAAAATCCACAAACCGCGAATTGCCCTTTATCAGATTAATCCGCTGAAATCCGCGGACCAAAGGAACTAGCCAATCCACTGCACATCCAAATCCGCCCCCAAAATTCACCCATCTCTAGTACTCAATGTAAATGGATGTTACAGATCATCTCATCAACACTAAATAGATTAAATGCCAAAGTAGGCAACATGAATTTTGTTCAGAGACTATCACATCAGCTTTTATAAGTTAAATTGTATAAATCCCGCTGCTACATTTTATTCTTTCACGTACTGCAATAGCTGCATGACTGCGTTTCTTTGAATATTGAATGTAGTTTCATAGAAGTTCTATGATAACTATAGGTTCAATAATTGCAACATACAAAAATATATGTCAACACTGTATAGATTTATTTTAGTTGCATGCAAAAGAGAGGTGTACACTGTAATTACAAAAATACACGCTCAGTAATTACAATTCCCTGGATGTAAACCATTGGAATCTTGTCTTCTTAAGCCTCATCTGTTTTGTTATTCGCACCATCTGCCAGACATCAGCTAATGATCATGCACGGCACTGAATGGGTGCGGATGTCAGGCATAGCAGTGAATGGGTGAGCATGTCAGGCACAGCAGTGAATGGGTGCGGATGTCAGGCACAGCAGTGAATGGGTGAGGATGTCAGGCACAGCAGTGAATGGGTGAGTATGTCAGGCACAGCAGTGAATGGGTGAGGATGTCAGGCACAGCAGTGAATGGGTGAGGATATCAGGCACAGCAGTGAATGGGTGAGGATGTCAGGCACAGCAGTGAATGGGTGAGGATATCAGGCAAAGCAGTGAATGGGTGCGGATGTCAGACACAGCAGTGAATGGGTGAGGATGTCAGGCACAGCAGTGAATGGGTGAGGATGTCAGGCACAGCAGTGAATGGGTGAGGATGTCAGGCACAGCAGTGAATGGGTGAGGATGTCAGGCACAGCAGTGAATGGGTGAGGATGCAGGCACAGCAGTGAATGGGTGAGCATGTCAGGCACAGCAGTGAATGGGTGAGCATGTCAGGCACAGCAGTGAATGGGTGAGCATGTCAGGCACAGCAGTGAATGGGTGAGCATGTCAGGCACAGCAGTGAATGGGTGAGCATGTCAGGCACAGCAGTGAATGGGTGAGGATGTCAGGCACAGCAGTGAATGGGTGAGCATGTCAGGCACAGCAGTGAATGGGTGCAGATATCAGGCACAGCAGTGAATGGGTGAGGATGTCAGGCACAGCAGTGAATGGGTGAAGATATCAGGCACAGCAGTGAATGGATGAGGATGTCAGGCACAGCAGTGAATGGGTGAGGATGTCAGGCACAGCAGTGAATGGGTGAGGATGTCAGGCACAGCAGTTAATGGGTGAGCATGTCAGGCACAGCAGTGAATGGGTGAGGATGTCAGGCACAGCAGTGAATGGGTGAGTATGTCAGGCACAGCAGTGAATGGGTGAGGATGTCAGGCACAGCAGTGAATGGGTGAGGATGTCAGGTACAGCAGTGAATGGGTGCGGATATCAGGCACAGCAGTGAATGGGTGAGGATGTCAGGCACAGCAGTGAATGGGTGAGGATGTCAGGCACAGCAGTGAATGGGTGAGGATGTCAGGCACAGCAGTGAATGGGTGAGCATGTCAGGCACAGCAGTGAATGGGTGAGGATATCAGGCACAGCAGTGAATGGGTGAGCATGTCAGGCACAGCAGTGAATGGGTGAGGATATCAGGCACAGCAGTGAATGGGTGAGCATGTCAGGCACAGCAGTGAATGGGTGCGGATGTCAGGCACAGCAGTGAATGGGTGCGGATGTCAGGCACAGCAGTGAATGGGTGAGGATGTCAGGCACAGCAGTTAATGGGTGCGGATATCAGGCACAGCAGTGAATGGGTGAGGATGTCAGGCACAGCAGTGAATGGGTGAGGATGTCAGGCACAGCAGTGAATGGGTGAGGATGTCAGGCACAGCAGTGAATGGGTGAGGATATCAGGCACAGCAGTGAATGGGTGAGCATGTCAGGCACAGCAGTGAATGGGTGAGGATATCAGGCACAGCAGTGAATGGGTGAGCATGTCAGGCACAGCAGTGAATGGGTGAGGATATCAGGCACAGCAGTGAATGGGTGAGCATGTCAGGCACAGCAGTGAATGGGTGCGGATGTCAGGCACAGCAGTGAATGGGTGCGGATGTCAGGCACAGCAGTGGATGGGTGAGGATGTCAGGCACAGCAGTGAATGGGTGAGCATGTCAGGCACAGCAGTGAATGGGTGAGCATGTCAGGCACAGCAGTGAATGGGTGAGCATGTCAGGCACAGCAGTGAATGGGTGAGCATGTCAGGCACAGCAGTGAATGGGTGAGCATGTCAGGCACAGCAGTGAATGGGTGAGCATGTCAGGCACAGCAGTGAATGGGTGCGGATGTCAGGCACAGCAGTGAATGGGTGCGGATGTCAGGCACAGCAGTGGATGGGTGAGGATGTCAGGCACAGCAGTGAATGGGTGAGCATGTCAGGCACAGCAGTGAATGGGTGAGCATGTCAGGCACAGCAGTGAATGGGTGAGCATGTCAGGCACAGCAGTGAATGGGTGAGGATGTCAGGCACAGCAGTGAATGGGTGAGGATGTCAGGCACAGCAGTGAATGGGTGAGGATGTCAGGTACAGCAGTGAATGGGTGAGGATATCAGGCACAGCAGTGAATGGGTGAGGATGTCAGGCACAGCAGTGAATGGGTGCGGATATCAAGCACAGCAGTGAATGGGTGCGGATATCAAGCACAGCAGTGAATGGGTGAGGATGTCAGGCACAGCAGTGAATGGGTGAGCATGTCAGACACAGCAGTGAATGGGTGAGGATATCAGGCACAGCAGTGAATAGGTGCGGATATCAAGCACAGCAGTGAATGGGTGCGGATATCAAGCACAGCAGTGAATGGGTGAGGATGTCAGGCACAGCAGTGAATGGGTGAGCATGTCAGACACAGCAGTGAATGGGTGAGGATATCAGGCACAGCAGTGAATGGGTGAGGATGTCAGGCACAGCAGTGAATGGGTGAGGATATCAGGCACAGCAGTGAATGGGTGAGGATGTTAGGCACAGCAGTGAATGGGTGAGGATGTCAGGCACAGCAGTGAATGGGTGAGGATATCAGGCACAGCAGTGAATGGGTGAGCATGTCAGGCACAGCAGTGAATGGGTGAGGATGTCAGGCACAGCAGTGAATGGGTGAGGATGTCAGGCACAGCAGTGAATGGGTGAGGATGTCAGGTACAGCAGTGAATGGGTGAGGATATCAGGCACAGCAGTGAATGGGTGAGGATGTCAGGCACAGCAGTGAATGGGTGAGCATGTCAGACACAGCAGTGAATGGGTGAGGATATCAGGCACAGCAGTGAATGGGTGAGGATGTCAGGCACAGCAGTGAATGGGTGAGGATATCAGGCACAGCAGTGAATGGGTGAGGATGTTAGGCACAGCAGTGAATGGGTGAGGATGTCAGGCACAGCAGTGAATGGGTGAGGATATCAGGCACAGCAGTGAATGGGTGAGCATGTCAGGCACAGCAGTGAATGGGTGAGGATGTCAGGCACAGCAGTGAATGGGTGAGGATGTCAGGCACAGCAGTGAATGGGTGAGGATGTCAGGTACAGCAGTGAATGGGTGAGGATATCAGGCACAGCAGTGAATGGGTGAGGATGTCAGGCACAGCAGTGAATGGGTGCGGATATCAAGCACAGCAGTGAATGGGTGCGGATATCAAGCACAGCAGTGAATGGGTGAGGATGTCAGGCACAGCAGTGAATGGGTGAGCATGTCAGACACAGCAGTGAATGGGTGAGGATATCAGGCACAGCAGTGAATAGGTGCGGATATCAAGCACAGCAGTGAATGGGTGCGGATATCAAGCACAGCAGTGAATGGGTGAGGATGTCAGGCACAGCAGTGAATGGGTGAGCATGTCAGACACAGCAGTGAATGGGTGAGGATATCAGGCACAGCAGTGAATGGGTGAGGATGTCAGGCACAGCAGTGAATGGGTGAGGATGTCAGGCACAGCAGTGAATGGGTGAGGATATCAGGCACAGCAGTGAATGGGTGAGCATGTCAGGCACAGCAGTGAATGGGTGAGGATGTCAGGCACAGCAGTGAATGGGTGAGGATATCAGGCACAGTAGCCACACCTACCATGTCTTGAGGTCTTAAAGTTGACTGGATGAAAACCTCCTGTAAGGGCGGCCGAAGAGTCTGTGATGTCTGTGTCAAACTCCCGGCAGTTACGTCGATAAACCACGATGCCTACGGCCATCAGTAGGATGATAAAGACAAAAATGGCAACAACCAGCCCGGCATAGAGAGCCACATCTCCCGTGGAATCCAACACTGAGGAAAAGTGAGAAGTACAGTTCTGTGCAATAATTCAAGACTTACTTCAATGGGCCAAGTATTATAGTAGTACTTTTCATATTAAGCTATGTACGATTATGCAAGCATTATATTTATTCCTAAGGAAATCGTGCTAGCTTGTGATATATCATGCTATGTAAAGCCCATAGCATGTCACATTTGTACCTTAAATAAATTAATAATTGCCCCCCAAAAATAGGAGCTCTCAAGAACTTGAATTATTATCATTTTATTGAATTACGCTTCAAATAAACCTACAAATATTAGATATAAGATCTTATACACACATTATAATCATTTATGTGGCCTGCTGCTTTATTAGGTGTCTTTCTGGGCACAAAATGCAGAAAGAAAAATTGAAAGGCACAAAGATTTCCAATGCAAAAACCATATGTTGCTAATTCACATTTTCTGTACGTACATTATATGGATTCTGCATTGCAAATCTGAGCCTGTGATTTTTCTTTCTTTTAAATAAACCTGGTATATCACCTTTCCTTCAAAGAACCAGATAGAGTTTCTATATCTTCTTCAATGAAATATGCAGGAAGCCTGAAAACATCTTTGCTTTTCTATTTCGTACGACTACGGAAGAATAACGAATCTAACGTAACAAGGTTTGACTATGATGGAGACTGGAATCATTTTCAGAAGCTGATCTAAAGGCTGTAATGTTTCTAGCAGATTTATGTAACCAAATGAACAATCTTTATGTGCATTTCCTTCTGTGTTTATCCACTTCAGAAAACTACAACCCTTTCACTTTGAAATTGATCACCTTCGAGGCTGACACTGGCTGAGTATATTTGCAGTACCACATCCCCTCTAGTTTATATCTGATCATCCTTCAGTGTCCTAGCCAGTATTCACAGCCAGCAGTATTCCCTGGGGTCAAGAATCCAATGTTAGCAAGTAGACGTGCCTGTTAAACATATGGTTGGATGCCTCTTGTTTCAAAAAGCGTCAAGGACATTTATTTCTAAATGTACAATGATTACCCATGTAAAATCTAACTTGCCTCTTCCATTTTCTTTCTTAAGATACCAGCATGAATTTGCCCTGAAATTACTATGTATACTTATATTAAACAAACTCAATAGCCCTTCGGCTGATTCCCTATACTCTGCTCTACATACAGGAAGATTGTTTTTCCAGAGTCTTCCCGTTTCATGTATTGCTTGGCAGCAGAAATAGTTTAAAGTGATTAAGGGGAAAGAATATTAATTACCGTATAACATTCAAATTAAGCAGATCTGGCAAAAATAGAAACCGACTCATTTTACACAAGAAGCAAATAATTAATAGCATTTTACTTTAGGGGTAATTTAATATTTTTAATGATGCCAATTGCAGTGATGAGGCTTTTATTGGCTGCTGCCATTAGCAGGCAAAAAACGTTGGATAAAACAACTTATCAATGTATTTGTCTTCCTTGTCTCCCCTATTGCAAAATGTTTACGGAATGCATTTCTGTTTTGTTCAGCTCCTGGTTCATTTTAATCTTATCTGGTAATTCTTTTTCTTCTTTTAGGGAGCACGGTACAGGATGGTTCGTAGTCTATAGAAACCAAACTTACTTTACTACAGCCATATAGGCAACAACTTTGCAATGCACATCTGTCCCCTCGGACAATGGACGCATTATTAACACTTTAGCTGCCAGAGGAAGCAGAAACATATTAACACTCTTGGGGCTAACCAGTAAACACCATCCACCCCCAGGAGATACCGCAAAGCCCATTCATTTGAACTGGCTGTTGGTGTGTTAAGCACCCGAAAGGGTCTTATAGAATAGCTCCACTTAGTAAATACGGGCCTCAGTGCCAAGCCACTATCATGGCGCCCCAGTGACCAAACATTCAAAATATGAAATCAGATGTAAAAAGATGATAAAGAAAAGTGATGAAATGAAACTTACGATGGCTTTTTGGTTCACCTATAGCTTTTCTATCTGTTAGAAACAAAATGAAAACAATAATGAAATGAATTGCCATGATAGATAAATGAAACAAATTAAGAAAAAGGGAGAAAATTAAAACAAAGTGAAGTAAAACATGTTGGTTATGATATTGATGCAGAATTGAGGGCTGTAGATATATCAGATTAAGAATTGTATTATTACACATTGATTTTCCTATGTATTTATACTATAATATTCAAACATATTTTAATTGAATCTGTTGATGGCAAAGATGGGAACATAGCCATGCGTTGCAAGACCCCCAGCCAATGAAAGGGTTATGTCATTTTTAGTAAAAGATGGATATAATATATCTAATTTCTCATGGCCCCAAAATTTGGTAGATCTGCTGTTATGAAGTCTTGGTTGACATGCATCTTACATGTTGGTTCCCATGCATTTTACATGCTGGTTAACATGCATTTTACATGTTGGTTGACATGCTTTTTACATGTTGGTTGACATGCTTTTTACATGTTGGTTGACATGCTTTTTACATGTTGATTGACATGCTTTTTACATGTTGGTTGACATGCACCTTACATGTTGGTTGACATGCTTTTTACATGTTGTTGACATGCATTTTACATGTTGTTGACATGCATTTTACATGTTGGTTGACATGCATTTTACATGTTGGTTGACATGCATTTTACATGTTGGTTGACATGCTTTTTACATGTTGGTTGACATGCTTTTTACATGTTGGTTGACATGCTTTTTACATGTTGGTTGACATGCTTTTTACATGTTGGTTGACATGCTTTTTACATGTTGGTTGACATGCATTTTAAATGTTGGTTGACATGCTTTTTACATGTTGGTTGACATGCATCTTACATGTTGGTTTCCATGCATTTTCCCATTCCATTTAATTTAATTTGATGATATGGGAATGTGTCAATGAGCATGTGGTTAATAATGAATTGAACATGTACTTATCCCTCACTCATTTGGATATAATCTCTGTGATTTACAGAAAATTTAATTTATACTTCCCATCTGTCACCTGACAGTGTTCAGTAGAGCTACTAAAAAGTGCTAGCACGGGGGAGACACAAACTCTGTTAAACAAAAGGTAACAGCTCTTTAGTCCTTATTCTCCAAAAGTTTATGTTACAGATGTAGCCCACGTTATTGCAACCCGTGGCGTGCTCCCGTGGCTGAAATAGCCCCGCCCCATTCTCATGCGTGGCAGATTCAAAACAATGGCTGCTTCTCCCGCTGACACATGCATGTCCCATGCCGGGCGCCAAGGCTTGCAATAGCATTGGCAACTTCTGTATATTCGTGCTGTAAGAACAGAGCGGGAGACACCTGAATCCCCCGAGAACGGAAGGATTCTACGATGAAATGATAATGATAAAAAGGTAACTTAAACATAAAAGCAATCTATAGAATAAGAAAAATATATTTGATGGACCTAGTAAGCTTCTTTTTTTGTGCACTGCTTGATGAAGATACTTTATAATACAGCCCTGTGAAATGACTATATGACTAAATATTAATAATAGTATGTTGATATGGCATTCTATGCTTCTCTTGGAAGTAGGATTTCAAGTTTAAATCCTGTGACTTTTTCTGCCAAATAGTTAACCTTAACAATGAAATTATCCATACATTTCCTGGGTTCCCTCTATTTGTGATTTGATCTGCCAGCACAAGTCATCTTACAGTACGGAAGTTCAGTACAGTAAGATTTTACATGGTCGGATACTGTAATGCCCGCATTATGAATCTGACTGCTGTTGTCAGGACTCTTTAATTTTACAGATCAAGGACGGCCAGGGGCATGTAACTGGTGCTCTGCTTTTTCGGTATAACTCCTGATGGCAAGTTGCTCTCCAAGCCGCTGTGCCCTTCAAGTTACTACTGCAGAGGACCAGATTTTATTAAAAGAGCTGCACATATAGTGTCAATGAACCACTTATATTCAACGGTCTTTTATGCAAAATCAATGTAGATAGGTACCAATTATGCACATTAATGCAATATCGTAACAGTGGCAAATCAAGGTGTGTTATAGCAATATATCACGCTGGTGACCTATACGCCACTATACACATGCCCAAGCTTCAGTAGGAAGCATCAAAAAGTTTCTACTGATTTATATTTCTTATAATAACTTAATGGAATGGAGGCAAAGTGGCAGATCCACCAAATAATTAACAGCTACTGAACCCCAATACAATACAGGGGTGTAAAAGGAAGTGACATTTATTTTAAAATATGAAAAAAGATACCTCGTTAAGGGGGTTATGCTACATTGTCCAAAGCAGCCGTTCGGGTCGTTTTCAGCACCAAATCCCCATTTAATTAAATGTGAATTTTGGTCAAAAATGGCCAACTAGCCCCTTTAGCAATATCAAGTTAAATTACCTCCTAACACCTTTTTGTCATATTGTGCTATTAACTAAAGCTGAACTGGACAGAGTAGAATACTGCAGTCCCAATAGGTCCCCACACAAAGAGCTTACAATGTAATATTTGGTGTATCTAGTGAATGAGGGATGGAACTGCACCTCTACCAAAACACCATAGAATTATCCTAATTGAAGCGAACATTTCCAGGCTTCCCATTGTGCCAGACACTTACTTTGCATACACAGGCCCTCAGTGCAGTTTTTGGAGTCCAGCAGCATGCCACTGCAGTCTTTCCCCCCATTCTTTGGGGTGGGTGCATTACACTCCCTGCTCCGCCAATGGGTGCAATCTGTGCTGCAGGCAGACCATTTGCTCCATTCCGTCCAGCCCCCGTCTACTACATCCCAACATATTACATAGTAAAAGGGAAACAAAGACAGAAAATAACTATGAATGAACAGTGTGATGGTGTTCATTTCTGCATGTGTTACAATATAAATATGGGGTCCTGCTGTAAGTTCAACGTATTCAAACAATCTGCAAAGAAGGACCAACAGTGTGAGTGTGCAATCTTGTGGTTTCTCCAACCTAGCATTTGTAATAAACTGTATTACGCTATGGGGCATGCACTTCTGTTTATATATATATAATACTGAGTTAAGTTATGGTGAGTAAAAAAAGTGACAAAAAGTGATATGCATACAGTTGTATTTGTATATATATATACATACACACATATATATATATATATATATATATATATATATATATATATATATATATATATATATATATATATATATATATATATATATATATATATATATATATATATATATATATATATATATACTGACATACAGGTATGGCCTGAAACATAAAACAACAGATTATACAATAATTTCAAACAAATTGCAGGTTATGTACAACAATACTCAGTTGCTGTCCCAATTTCGACCAAAATATAAATGCATCTCTGCCGTGCAATTTGTCTTTATTTCATGACAAAGTTGCACAGTAATATTGAGTAGTGTTTGCATGGAATCTCACTGACCAGGACACATGGTGGTACAAGCAAGTTTCTGGAATGGTTGCCCATCACAAAATGAGCCACCATTGAGGGGAGTCGGGTTGGTGCAAATCCTTGTTCTTTTCTGCCATCCACGGCCACATCGGTTGTTACACGGGGACCATTCTGTCCAAGAAGACCAACCTCCATTCACTAGAAGTGAGAAGAGCAGACATTAACACACATTGGCTGCAATTCTCCAACATGTTCAGCCATAGTATACATCTCATACAGTTTATAGCATCGGTGTGGGAAGGATTTGGAGTAGCTAATAGTTCATAAAATCTATTACTGCTAATAACACACTGAGGGATGATCAGGATACAAAAATAATAGTTGTGTCTTAACTAATGATTCACTAATGTTGTATAGACATCTGGTAAGCCAATGTCCAGCTTGGAAAGAATAATGCCACCCACTGTCTTTGGACAGAATTGGCACACAAGCCCCCTTAACAGGTGCTGTTGTTATGTAATTATAAAGAAGTGTAATAAATGTACCAGACTGAGATTAGCTGAGATGTCTTTACCGTTTCCCTTGTGTTGTCAGTGTCTTCTCTCTGGATTGAACGCTCTTCTGGGCAAAGACCTATTTATTTAATCAGTAACTTGGAATTCTGTTTGTTGTCATGTGATGTTCTTTGCATTGGATTTATGGTATACATTCATACCATTTCCCATGGTCTCATATAGGTTGGCTTCTTATTAATGAGTCATTGTAATAAAAATAATAAGAATAATAGAGCTGGTAGGAAAAGACACATATCTTTTTGTGTATTAAGACTTCTCCCTTCAAGATGTGGAGGATTATTAAAGTGTTTTCATAAAGAACTAAGGATGCAATTCTTTATTGCCTACAAGGACAAAGTATCTTATTTGTGGATTTCTCTTTAAAAGGATTACTTGAGATTGTGAGAAGCTGATATGGAAAATAATCTCTGCTAATAAGAAACAGCTCAGAACAACCTTACGTTCTTTGTCTAAGAGGGTTACCTGCAATCTGTTTTCAACAAGGAGCAATAAATAATGCAAATTTGGCTTGTCGCTCCCCGGCCACACCAATAAAACACAATAAATATGACTGCTTCCAAAGTCTAAACTTTTGTAATATTTATACCTTAAGTAATATGCATGTGACCAATTTGGGAAATACAGTTTTGCCAACTTTCTTAGAAAATGGCCCTGGAAATGGTTTGCAAGTGATTGGGCCATGAGGCGTCTTCCGGCACTTGAAGGATCTATAAATATCTACAATCTATAAATATTTTCAAATCATTTAGACATATTCACATGACACCATCCGCCTTTAACGTTCGGCTCAGTACTTTTTTGTGTGTGGATAGTTCCTGTAAGGACTTCATAGAGTGAATATTGATCATGCCATTTTGTTGCTTCTAATGAATGTAAAAGCAATTCATGGGCATAAAGTCCCCTCTGCTTATCATGCTTGGATATTTAATGCAAGGGTGGCCAACTCCAGTCCTCAAGGGCCACCAATAGTTCAGGGTTTCGGGATATCCCTGCTTCAGCACAGGTGGCTCAATCAGTGGCTCAGTCAAAATGACGGAGCCACTGATTGCGGCCACCTGTGCTGAAGCAGGGATATCCCGAAACCCTGACCTGTTGATGACCCTTGAGGACTGGAGTTGGCTACGCTTGATTTAATTCTTCTCACAATCCAGGGGGAGCACGAGGAGAAATTCAACAGAAAAAAAGTGCAGATGGTAGTGAAAAAAGAAATATAATATACGTGAGTCCTGGCTCCTATAGATAGGCTACTCACAGTGTGCAGGAATCCATAGCACAGATCAGTATATAAAGGTATTTTATGATAAAAAGATAATATTCACACTTACAGTGTTGCGACAGTAAAACACATGAAATAAGACCTCGTGAGTGATGCCGCTCACCGCCTCTGTCTCCTACCACGACGCGGTGTCTTCAGGGACTCTCCCCAGCTGGTAACCTCCCTGCTGGTGTCGATCGTGGGCTCTGTCGCGTCACTTCTGGAGAGTGCTGCATCACTTCCGGAGGGTGCTGCATCAATTCCAGAGGGTGCTGCGGCTTGGGAACGCATCTGTGAGTGCTCTGCCAAAGGGAACCTCCCACTCTACGCGTTTCGCCTATGGTAGTGACGCTCCTGATGAAGCCGAACTATCATTGTCAAAACGGATACAGTATATACTGGTGTGTGCTATGGATACCCTTTCTTTCTTGCACTGAGGTACATCTCTCCAGGCATACCCCACAAGTAAAGCATACCCCACAGTATTGGAGTTGCGCATTTGCTTCCTGCACACTGTGAGTAGGCTATCTATAGGAGCCAAGACTCACATATATTATAGTTCCTTTTTCACTACTATCTGCACCTATTTTTTTCTGTTGAATTTCTCCATATGCTCCCCCTGGATTGTGAGAAGAATGACAACGTTTGGGACCAGTGAAGACAGGCCCCACCAGAGGGGTTTGAACGGGGAGTTACAACTCTATTTTTTCACCCATTGCACTAAATATTTTTAGCACAATTTATGTTCACATGCCATTTTATTTGCTGGCATTGTTATATCAATTTTACACTTTGTATCACAGCACTTATTATTGATCACTGCATTATTAGTGACCACTCTTTGTGGAAGCGCCTAATTTATCCCTATTTTGTGTGTTTCACCCCTGATTTAATGCATCTGTACATATATTACTACTATACAGTCATGAGATATTTACCATATACAATCACAGTTGCTGTGGTGCTTCTGCGCTTGGCAACAATGTTCTTAGCAACACAGGTGTAGTTGGCTGTGTCCGAGAGTCGGGCCTGCTTAATTATGAGGTTGTGGTCAATCGTTATAAGGAAGTTGGTATCCTCTGTAGGGTCAATGATGTCCTCGTTCCTTAACCACTCCACCTAGTGAGTAAAATAAAAGAGACATCCATTTACTAGGTATATAATTATGAAGAAAATGTATCCGTCTGTGACCAACTATGAATCTTCGCAGAACTGGAAAAGCCTGCAGTGTACTAAACCATTGGGAAGGTACCAGTCCCAAGGCAAATCTATAGGGGGGGCTGTTACCCTGCAAGGTTAAACCACTCATGTGAGCTAATACAAGAACATTGTTTCATGGCTCAGGTAGTGTTTAGGTGCTGCAAGTGATAATTTAGTCTCTGTTTAGTTTCTGTTCTCTCTTTGAAAGATTGGACTGGGTGTCAAAAGTATGAATCCTGCGAACAAAATCAGGGCAAGTCCTGGGAAGGTTTAACAAACTATATACTGCCACATTTTAACTTTACTTACTATGAGACCCAATATTTATCTCGTAGCCATTCATAAAAAACGAGTATTCAAATAAAACGTGGTCTTGTTTCCCGATGTCTACTGCTTGCTGCTTGTTAATATGTATTCCCTTTTCCCAAAATGGCAGCCCCTTCATTATATCCTATGCACCACCCCAATTAACAATGGCAATTTAATTTCTTTAGTGCCAGAGGCAGTGCTCCAATTCGCTGTAGTTAATAGAATAGTTTTGACTTCAATGAATCAGAAGAAATAGTGTGTCCCCAGGTCTTTTTTTTGGAGCCCTAAACAAATATTTCGTCTGCTTATGTCCATCTGTTCGAAAAGGCCAGGGTTGTTTTTCAACATTTTATATGAACGGCAACCATAGTAAATGAAGCTTTTGCTAACGAGGAGGTACAGTAGCATTATTTATCTGGAGAGAGAAAGCTATATGCTGGTGTCTCAACCCTGACATACACAAGAAGTTGTGTACACTTAACCATATATTGTTTCTTATGCTTTTCAGTTGGGAATATATGAGTGGGATAAAGTATAGTCCTCACAGAATTATGTACTTACATTACAGACCCTTTACCTCAGATTAATTTTAAGTGAAGAATAACCCCACACGTGTTGAACAAGGTTTGAGTAGCCAAACCTTTATTAGAAGCAACATACCCTACTATTCAGTGAAGTGTTCTGTAATTTCACCCATAAACCAAGACGACAACCACATTTTGATTGTCATGTGTAGGGTAACCCGGTTGTGGACTTATTTCTTCCATCCTAATAGCAATGTGTAGAACGGCAGCTAAGAACAAGGTTAAAAAAAACAAGGCTAAACCTATTCTTAGCAGGCAGACTTTGGCTGAGTACAGGTCCGATTAATTCCCAAAGTGGATGATACCCTATCTTGTCTTGCACCAAGTTTCGATTAGACATGTCCTACATTCCCCTGCAGCATCTCATTCTGCAAACCTATGTTGCATCAGTCAGCACATTTGCGATCTTAAATCTCCATGGGGGCCTTGACGGTTCAACTTTTCCTTTTAGTCCCTTAATGAAGAATATGAGAAAGTTTATCATTCCCCTCCGGATTTCATCAACCTGGGATCATAACCACAGATTGGCAAGTACAAAGAGATGAACAGGTGTGGAGGTTAAGTGTGTTATTAGATGTCAGAATAACAGATCCCAGGCCCAAAATAAACAATTCTGCTGAATAATGAAAGCTGGCTGCCTTAATGTGGTCGCATTCATCACTCCACTAATGCATCCGCAAGGATGGGGCTAATTTATCTCCCTCCTTCTCTTTCTGAAATGTAACTGCCAAGCTTGGTAGGTGTTAGATCCTGCTGGGATAGTAAAGCTGTTGCAAAGATTTTTGGGACGCCTGCATTCAATAAGACAGGTGAACTAAATTTTGCCTCCGGGAAGCAGAGTCAATTTTAACTGTGACCAAAGTCACTTCCAGCAGTTTTAAGAATCCCCAGTATGCACAGACTTATACAAATAGTAGGATTGTCTAGTCCTTTGTCAAATGCTTTCTTTCTCTATACTGAATAGACTTTGCCTTTGACCTTCAATTAGTTGTTGTTGTTTTGCTGTATTACATCTCCAGGGAAATAATTTAGGAGAAAATATTGCGACAAGAAGTAAGGTTTTTCTGATGATGCCTTGGCTGCCAGACCCTGGTTTTAGCAGTTTTCTGCCAGATGGCAAAGATGCTGAATAACGTTCCATGAACCAAAATGATCTGTTTATCTGTACAAAAGATGTATGATCATTCTTAGTACAAACTCCCTGGTAATATTATATCTCAGCTGTGTCTATTTGGCACCATTTGTATGGTATGGAAAGAAGATACCCATCTACCTCTTGGGAATGGGCATCATGACAGAGGTGACACCTACTTTGCTATGATTGGAGAGATACCGTGATGAGTTTGAGTACAGATCTGATTGGTCAAATTAAAATAAATGGGCAAAGCTAGAATGATAGTTAGGCTAGTGAGGAGATTGTCAAAGCAGCCAGTTTGTGTAAACTTTTGCAAGACAGGTTTCCAGGTCTCCCTCCCTCTCTATATAAAGAATCTATCTATCTATCTATCTATCTATCTATCTATCTATCTATCTATCTATCTATCTATCTATCTATCTATCTATCTGAAATATTACTGTATGCTCATTTGCATGTCTTAGACAGGTGTGCAACCCTGCCTTTCACCATTATTACCCTGCATAGAGTTCTTCCACTGCAGCAAGGGATTCTGGGAAATGACATGCAAATGATAAATACTGTAGATAGATAGAGAAATATAATAAACTAACAGATATTGCTGCAATCAAATCTATAGTTCAGATTTTTAAAATAAATAAGAAACCAGCAATATGGCAAAAAATATAGCCTCTGGCGGTGCTAAGGGCAGGTATAATATGAAGACGCAAAAGAGAGGTAAGAAGCCCTATAAAAAGCACTCAAATAATTCAAGATAAGATGGATTTTATTGGTAACACAGAAATAACAAAAAGTGAGTAAAAATGAATTAAAAAAGGAAAAACCACTAATGAAACTGAAACAATAACACGTTGCACGCTAGTGCACTAAACGAAGCAACACACTCAGAGTTCAAGCTCACTAAAGGGAGAATATATTCCCTCGTGCGACAGACCAGCCGGTCACTGAACCTACCTGAGATAGTTAGATGGTGGAACAAAAGTACTGTATGCTCAGGCCCATGACCATGATGTGAGGAACTGGTAATTAAGGGCAGTAACCCTAACAGGTAATACCAGTGTGTTAAGAATGAAGTAATACTCATCAGTCAGGGGATTTCTCTGTTGCAGACAATGGAAGTAGCCACGTACGCGGCCAAAAGTAAGCAGCAGCAGTATAACAGGGACAAGCAAATCAGTCCGGTCACGTGAGGTCTGGTGGCGATCCGGTTTTGCAAATTAAAGCCTTCTGAGTCTGTGACATCTATCAGGCAACGATCAACAACAGCAGCGGCTAGCAACCGATGAGGGGAAGTGCGGTCTCAGCTGGGAACTCCGGCTGATAAAGCCAGAACTGCTAACAGTGCTATTATTACTGAACTGCTTTTTTAGGCAGTACAGCACGCTTGCTACAAGACTTTTATTGTTACTTAACTCAGCAGTGCACAAAGTGGGGGGCGCGGGGTTTACAGAGGCCACCGCACGCTTCCCGAATACATTTAAATTAATGCCGGGGGAGCTGCAGGGCCTCTGTAAACTTCTACTTACCTTGTTTCAGATGCTCCTGGTCATGTGGCGTTGCCGTGACAACGTGATGTCATGACGCCAGGATGTCTGAAGCAAGGTAAGCAGGGTGGGGGGGGGGGGGGGGCAAGGAGAGGGGGACAGACGGCAGGGGGGCGCAGGGAAAAAAGATTGCACTCCCCTGACTTAACTGTCACATTTTCAGGATGCTCTGACACACTGGTATTACCTGTTAGGGTTACTACCCTTAATTACCTGTTCCTCACATCATGTACATGAGCCCGAGCATACTTTTGTTCCACCATCTCACTATGTCAGGTAGTTTTGTTCAGTCACCGGCCGGTCTGTCGCACTTTAGGGAATATATTTTCCCGTCAGTGAGCTTGAACTCTGAGTGCGTTGCTTCATTTAGTGTACTAGCGTGCAACGTATTACTGTTTCCTTTCTAGTTTGTTTAATCCCTTAAATATTTATTTAGTGATTTCTTCATTATCTAGCAGTCTGAATATTACTGGAGATTAGTGGTTTTTCGTTTTTTAATTCATTTTTACTCACTTTTTGGTAATTCTGTGTTACCAATAAAATCCCTCTTATTTTGAATTATTTGAGTGCTTTTTATAGGGCTTCTTTCCTCTCTTTTGTGTGTGTGTATATATATATATATATATATATATATATATATATATATATATATATATGTGTGTGTGAATTTAAGTTTATATTTTGTATTCTATTATTATGGATTTTTACTTATATAATGGATGATTTGTCGTCTATTTCAGCGGTGCGCAAACTGGGGGGCCCGAGACTTTTCTGGGGGGGGGGGGGGGGTGAATGGCCCGGCGTTTACAAAAGGCCCCGCGCTGAGAGCCTGGTCACGTGTCTCTATGACAAAGCGGCATCAAATGACACCTGTTGCCATGGAGAAGCGACGTCAAATGATCCCGCAGCGTCATTTGATGCATCATTAAACGCAGGGGGACACGACCGAGGAGGGAGCAGGTAGGGGGGGCGGGAGGGGCGCAGACCCGGGGAGTTTGCCCACCGCTGTCTATTTCCATGAGTTGCATCAGTTACTTGTTTGTCAATTTGTGTCACTTTTTAATATCCCAATTTATGTGTTTTTTTTTATTTTTCTGACATTTGTTGTATAGAATTAGCCGAAATTACCACTTCAAAATAAATATTATAATGGCATTTGTCTAATAGTGTCCCCATATATGCTGTATTATTCATTTATTTCAGTTTCCTAATATAACACTCGAGTGTAGCAAAATGACGGTTTGGTTTATATTAATGAATCGGATCGTTGAAGTTTACCAATATATTTAAAATGTTTCCTCTTTGCTATGATCCGTCACATAAAAACATGCAGTGTATTTCTACGGTTTAAGAGTTTTAAGTGAGTCCAAACAGGGAAAAGCTAAAAATTGGAACATTTGAACGATTTTGAGAATATTGTCGGGACACCGGGGGGCGTTTAATGAAAATCCGAGACTGTTACAGCTAAACCTGGACATATGATCATCTTACTACTGACAAGACAAGTGGTTTCCAACCTTTTTTTGGTTAAGGAACCCTAAGTGAAATTGTGAGGAACCCCCAACCCTCTATAATAGCATGTCTGAGATCAGATGCATTGTATGAAACCCCAACCCTCTCTAATAGCGCGTCTGAGATCAGATTCATTGTAAGGAACCCCAACCCTCTCTAATAGCGTGTCTGAGATCAGATGCATTGTAAGGAACTCCAACCCTCTCTAATAGTGCATCTGAGATCAGATGCATTGTATGAAACCCCAACCCTCTCTAATAGTGCGTCTGAGATCAGATGCATTGTAAAGAACCCCAACCCTCTCTAGTACTGTGTCTGAGATCAGATGCATTCTAAAGAACCCCAACCCTCTCTAGTAGCGCGTCTGAGATCAGATGCATTGTAAATTCTTCTGTATTTGGTACAATTTTCAAATTACCAGAACATTTCAGGGAACCCTTTAGGGATGCCCATGAAACCCAAAGCTTCATAGGAACCCTGGTTGAAAAACACTGGACTAGAGACTAGGAAGGTTTGAAGTAACAATGACAATTTATGAAGATAGCAGATTTGTAGCAAATATGAGCACTCATACAAAACAGGCAAACAGAATTGTTCCTTTACCTCGGCAGGTGGGATGCCTTCGGGTGGACGACACTGCAGTAACACCTCATGTTCTAGTGGGACTTCTTTCCCCAAAGGTTCCTGATCAAAATTCTTTCTCAAATCTGTTAGAGAAAACCACCATTGAATAACATAAATGAAAATGATGGAGATGCATACAAGTGAAAAACATGTTCTATATCAGGAGTGCTCAACTCCAGTCCCCAAGAGCTACCAACAGGTCAGGTTTTCAGGATATCCCTGCTTCAGCACAGGAGGCTCAATCAGTGGCTCATTTAATAAATATTTGGCTGTGAGAAGAACATTTTACAAGGCGTCTTTAAAAAGCAGCAAACGTTCAAAATCCTACTGTTTTGTTTTTTAACATAATAAATCAGTTCTGTCGTATTAGATAATACTTTCTGCATTTCCCCCCCTAACTCTTAATGTCATTTTTAATGAGTTTTAATGTGCTGCGCATCCTTTCCTTTGGTTGCTATAGCAGACTCTGACACCGATTTATTTTAGCCCTGCCCGCTCCCCAGCAGTGGAATAGCATTGGCAGCAAATGATCACAAACAGGAAAGTTTTGCCGCGTTCCCAACATGGAACTGTATCTGAGATGAAAGCTGTAACAATAGACAATGTTACCCAGAGTAATATCAGGATATATTGTAGCTGTTGCATTACACTGGCAGAAGGATTGATTCAGTGGCCGCCATTGATTGAGCCCAAAGAGCAGGATATTCACTGATCGATCACCGAAGAACAGATCGATTGGAACAATAGGTAATTAATTTTCATTAAAGGTAATCAAATGCTGCATATATTAACCCCCCCCCCAAAAAAAAAGGGCAGTAAGGAATCACATATTGCATCTAGAGCCACAAGATGGCGCTGCAGTCAGTGGAATTGCCACATTGCTTGCCAAATTGCATTAACAACTTTCCCTACTAAAGCTAAATCCTACACAGAAGATGTCCCATAAACAGCGCTCAGCCTCATGTTAAACCCATTGCAGTTTGCCAGCAGGCACCAAACTTACAAGCTATTCTGACGTAAGCTCTCCGGCTCTTGGTAGTTCCAGCTGAGCTCCATGCCACGCACTGGCACCAGTAATCTTCCAAACCAAAGAGTTCTTCCACCTGCTGCCGGGAGACCTCAATCTGGACCTCCCGTACCACGAGGCCTGGAAAAAGGTAAACTTGCAAGTCAATTTCAAATTAGCATCATGGAATATTACAAGTGACTTAACTTCCCAGTTCCCAGTGACAATGTCCATGCAACTGGATAGGCATTAAAATGTACCATGCAAACGTTATTATGCATATCATACTGTATCAGGCTCACAGACAATTACATGGCAATAAGTTGTTTGGCATAAACAAAATGAAAACAATATAGCAGTCTGTTCCATGACATGCACTTAATAAAAGAATATGAATGGTTAGTTGATTTCGGATTCTATATACTTGGGAAATGGTGCCACCACGCCGACTATATTCTAGTCTTTCTGGGAAACATTATCGCGGTGTCACTGAAATACATCCGTTTAGCCATATCAAAGCATCCCCCCCCACAAGAGCAAACCAGCTATTATTGTAAAAAGCTTTAAAGCTGCAGTTCAAACAATATCCTACATGTTTTTTTTTTAAATAAATCAGTTTTGTACTATGAAAAAATACTTGTACTGTAGCATTTAAAAAAAAAATGTTAGACATTTTTAATGTATTCTAATGTAACAAGCATTTTTGTTTCTATAGCAACCATTAACAAAGTCACATCCCAGTCCTCTTCTGAAGCACGCTCTGGCTCTTGAGCCCTGCCCTCTCTATAGCAGTGCACCAATTGCATCTAGCGACTGCCTGGTCACATGATCTTCCCACACAGAACTTTGCATCTTGGGTCCTCTTCTGCTGCACTAACAGAGATTTAACGAACCCCCGAGCCAAATCTTCAGCAATCGATTACAGGAGAACGGATCGATCGGCAATTTAGCTAATCACTTGTGAGTGTGCAGATTGTATTGATGCACATATTGAATGGGGGAATATATATATATATATATATATTTTTTTTTTTTTAAACGGTAGCTTGAACTGCAGCTTTAAATACGTCTTCTATAAGGGGCTATTAAAATGTAATGATGTGCAATCAGATGTTGACAAAATGTATTACCTCTTGTTAGCTGATACCATATAGTGTCAATGTATTATACAGTATTGTATGCCTGCGTTCGCTCTGTGTACCAAAATGAAATCTATGTCCAGATTTGTATTGACAAGTGATGTAACCTGATATTGCCATATTCATGTACTGTATAATAGGCACAATACCCAATCTACGCAACATCATTATATTTTCTTCGTTTAAACAATGCAATTTTATTTTCAAAACCCACTTCCCTTCTCTAAGTCCTTTAGCTGAAATGTCCCCTTCCATATGAAAGTAAGGAGATAACTGACTACATGCAGATGGTTCCTTACATCCCGTAAGCCTGGCGCAGACTTTTAATAAATGATGTACATTTGCAATCCTTCCGTCTTTTTTTGCCATCCACATTTTCTTTGTAATTAAATAACTTGCCATTCTATCGCAAAATAAACTTTCAGGTTTCTCCAGAAAACCACTTTACGTCGTAAACCGAAGAAGGGGCCACGTCATTCAACTCTGATTGTGCCAATCAGGGCACTGTTGCACGGAAATTCCCATGGACTTCAATCCCCGATCGGCACTATCGCAGTTGAATGAATAGCTCCCAAAGAGTTAAAAAAAAAGGACTGTTCCCTATGATGCCAGCATCAACCATACAATGGAAGATGTTCAATGGAAACAGCCACCCACTTAGTGCCTGTCATATTTACCGATACAGGTACCACCCCCTGGTTACCCAGAAGCCTGGGCTCTGCTACGTCATTCTGATCCAGACACTACATTTCATAGCAAAACGGGCAACCACACAACATGATGGCTATAGGAGCTCCTTCAAGCAGCCTTCTCACTACAATAGGCCTGCTAATGACTCTTACCACCTGCCATCATTACTAATGTAGGCTTCCAATCATTAGTTGATCTCAGAGCAGTCAGAGGCGACAGCCTGCTAACTTCACCCAGCAGCTTAGGAAACATCCGTAATATCTCCAGTGCATCCCCCCATCTGCAGAGCCCAGCGTTCGCTAGGGAGGATGTCACTGAACTGGAGATGTTCTCCGTTAAATCTAAACATTAGTTGAAATACATTAACCAAGTTTATTATGTAGAAAGTCTACATTAATCATTCGTCTTTTTCCAAATATACTGAGATAAAAGTCTAAAGACTATGCCAAGATCTAAGTGAGTTATCTCCAATGTTTCTCCGCGATCAGTTGTCAGGGAAGAAGTGGGTAGTTACCAAAGATGGGCGAATTTCTCGGATTTTCACTCATTTCCAACCCCAAATCTGCTTCACAGTGTAAAATCCGTGACCGGATTTGGATGGTTCTAATCCGTGCGGATTCATCAAAAACCACCATTGGATACAACTTGTGGATGATTTGTACAATCCAAACCGCGGATTCAGCAATGTGTTGGCGGATTCTTAAGAATTCACCAACGGGTTGAAAAATCCACGTATTGAATTCTGCAAATCCGTCCACGTGTCGTGGAATCCGTGGAGTGTATTGGTAATAATAATAAAGACTCCGCAAAACGTGAATCGTCCTTTTTAAGATTGATCCGCAGAATCCGCGGACCAAAGGAACCGGACGATCCGCTGGGGATCCAAATTGGCACCAAAAATGTGGCCATCTCTAGTAGTTACAGCTCCAAATTACAGCAAAATGGCTTCAAATCCCTCTTGACCTTGGGCAAATCTTTTCTGATCTACTAGAGAATAACAATTATGAAAATAGCAACATTGGGGGGGGGGGGGGGTCCTCGTCATGTTAACTGGAACACAACTCTTGTACTGCAAGATTTGTATCCTAGAGGGAGCTCAACTCTAGTACTCAACCCACCAACAGGTTTGGTTTTCAGGATGTCCCTGCTTCAGCCCAGGTAGCTCAATCAGTCCCTGCATCAGAACAGGTGGCCCAATCAGAGGTACAGTTTTCGACTGATTGAGCCACCTGTGCTGAATCTTGGATATCCTGAAAACCTAACCTGTTGGCGGGGCCTGACGACTGGAGTTGAGCCCCCCTGTCCTAGGGGCAGCTGCATGCATTGATTTGAAGAACTGCCTGGGAAACCCCCAAAAGAATCACGCCATCTCATTGCTGTAGAGCCATACCTGTCACCTCGTCGAGCCTTTCCTTCGTGATATGGTCATTTTGGTTGACCCATTCTCCATTGCATTTGAAGTAGATCTGAGTGGCGGGGTTAGCCTTACAGATGAGTTCCACTGGCTTATTCTTCACAATGTAGGCATCTTCCGGCTCCAAGAGGAAATGCGGGAGTGACTCCGCTGGGGCTGACGGGAAGGAGTCCGGCAGAACGTCGCTGTACTCGATTCCTGCACAGGAGCAAAGGGACATTAATGATCAAGATAGTTACAGTAAAACTACGTATTTACTTGTTAATACTCGGTGACCTGTTTCCTTATGTCAACCTGACACAATGAAGTTGGAAACCATTGCTTTATGTCTATGGTTTACACCTGGTGGGCGGGGGGGGGGGAATCCAGTACTCAAGGGCCAACAACAGGTCATGTTTTCAGGTTATCCCTGCTTCAGCAGAGACTGTGCCACATATGCTGAAGCAGGGATATCCTGTAAACCTGACCTGTTGGTGGCCCTTGAGGACTGGAGTTGCCCACCCTTGCTTTTCACCCATAGATGGATAAAATGTAAATAAAAAAACAAAACTATTTGTACAATTGGCACAACAAATGACTTTACTTTGTAATTATCAGGTCTCATCCCAGAAATACAGTATGTTCGTACGAGACCTTTAAAGTTAAAAAAAAAAAAGGTAAAAACCGTTGATTTGATTCCCTAGAAGAGGAAGATTCGGACAAAATTTTAAAGTTTTATTTCATCTACTGTTTAATAGGTGAGAAGCAGGGGGTCTCTGAAACTGAACCGCTTTAATGTCATCTCTTGTGGGACCCCCTGAAGAATTCCCTCCCTCCCCTCCCACTTCCCGAGATATATACTTCCAAGGGTACCATCCCCTGCAGGGGAAACAAAATGGAGGTTTAAATCTCCCGCTGCACTTGGGCCAATAGGAAGCGCTTCCTATTGTCCAACGTACTGCATGTGATTTAAAATCCAGAGAAAAGACGGCAGCATCTACAGATGTAAGTGACTCAGGAAGCAGGGGGATTCCCCGCCTTAAAGCAGCGAATCAGGAAAAATTCTATATGTTTTTTTTTTTTAAAGAAATCAGTATTAGATAATAGTGTCTGCATTTTTTTTTAACTCCTAATGCCCTTTTTAATTTTTTTTTTTTAACGTGCTGATCATTCTTTGGTTGCTACAACAACCATTTAGAAAGTCATATCCACTTCCTCTTTTGAAGCAGGGCTGACACACACCTTGTAAAGCTCTGCCCTGATCTGTTGCTGTGTTCCAAACAGCCGACTGTCTATTACTCTGAAAGCTGTAACAATAATGTGTTACACTTAGTAATATACTGTTACATATAAGCTCCAGCATTTCCCAGACTGCAGCCCAAAGTTAGAAGGCGGCCATTTCCTTAGGCACACAATCAGCATTGTGACAGATTTATAACAGGAGCACCAGGCGATTGCTGGCTTAGGTACGAATCTAGAATTATACATTGTCACATGTATTACATATACAAATAAAAAGCAAAAATGTGGTAATGTAGCATTGCTGCTGTAAGCATCTGAACTTGTTCATTAAATAAAAAAATAGAATCCTATTTTCTATGAGAAGGAGTGGCTAAGTGAGTAACGACACTGACTGGCACTGCGTTTGAAGCAGGGGAGTCTGGTTAAATTCCCGGTGTCAGCTCCTTGTGACCTTGGGCAAGTCACTTTAACTCCCTGTGCCTCAGGCACCAAAAACATAGATTATAAACTCCACGGGGCAGGGACCTGAGTCTGCGAAATGTCTCTGTAAAGCGCTACGTAAAACTAGCAGTGCTATACAAGAACATGCTATTATTATTATGAGCTGTTCTATGTGAGTTCAGACATATGCAAAACAAGGAAAGTGCTGTTTTCATTTTAACATAATTATAGTATAGCCTTTACAGTCCAAAATGTGCGCTGTATATGTGGCTGGACTGCAGAATTCCCATGTTCATTTAAAGCTGCACCTGCCTCATTTCATTGTAAAAGGAAAATTGATGTAACATTTGACTGTCTTAACAGCTTCCCCGTCAAGAAGGCTTTAGAATTACAAATCAGGCAAAAATGGGAAATTACATAGGACTCAGATGGTTTTTTTGGTAAAGAGACTAGCAAAGGGAAGAAAGCAGGGAAGCTTGCTGACTCGTTTAAAATCCATTTAGGAAAAATTGACTTTTCATTTCCAGCTTAACATGGCACTAAGAGAAAGCGGTGGGACATTTGTCATAATCCATTAACTGCTCTTTTGGAAGTGATGAATTAAACTCCGGGCTAATTTCTTTGTCTATCTCTGTGGCTGCCACGTTTGCTGTTGCTGGGTCTTCCTACCCTTGGCTGCCAGAGACTTTCACATCCTGACTTCATTACAGGGCTGTCATTTTCTCAGCAACCCACCAATTGTACCCAGCCAGTAGGTAATTAAACCAGTCAATAGTGCCCCACTGCCTTAAATGGTGGGTGGTGATTTCAGAGTCTAAAACGCAAGGCTTCCCGCTGCTGTGTAGACGCAATCCAAGCGGCACTTTAAAAAAAAATATATATTTTTTCTTTTAATATATGCAGCCTTTGATGACCTTTATTGAAAGCAAATTATCTAAACTGTTCTATCGATGAGTTCTCCCGTGATCCACCAGCAAAGATCCTGCTTCCCAGGGTTCACTAAATGGCTGCCTTTCAGTTTCAATCAATCCTTCAGTCAGTGTAACTCAGCAGCTACAATGTATTCTTATATTACCAAGGTAACATTATCTATTGCTACAGTTTGAAGCTCAAACTGCTGGGAATATTGGCAACAAATGATCACACACAGGAAAGTGTTTAAAGCTGCATTCAAGCAATATCCTACATGTGTGTTTTTTGTTTAATAAATCAGTTCTGTACTATGAGAAAATACTTGTAGCATTTAAAAAACAATAAAAAATTTTTTTTGGAAATACATTTTTAATGTATTCTAATGTAACAGGCATTTTTGTTTCTATAGCAACCATTTACAAAGTCCCACCCCCTTCTGAAACAGCATTACCTTTTTGAGCCCTGCCCTCTCTAGCAGTGAGCCAATTGAATCTAGTGCCTGCCTGGTCACATGATCTTCCTCACAGAATTTTGGCTGCCAGTGCAGCAGAAGAGGGCCCAAATGCATTTAGTGAACTCCGAGCCGAATTCCAGCGATCGATTGTGTGTGTGTGTGTGTGTGTGTGTGTGTGTGTGTGTGTGTGTGTGTGTGTGTGTGTGTGTGTGTGTGTCTGCACAATGTTAATAAATATTTTATTTTTACCAATGTGTTTTTTTTTTTTAAATAAATAATAAATTACACATACATACACACATACACACATACACACATACACACATACACACATACACACATACACACATACACACATACACACACACACACAGCACCTCACTCGCGCACAGTATACACACAAACCGTGTGCGGCACGTTTAGTTAAGCAAGGAGCTAAACTGTGGTACCGAATTCCTTAAGTCAGGGGTTCTCAACTCCAGTCCTCAAGACCCCCCAACAGGTCAGGTTGTCAGGATATCTCTGCTTCAGCACAGGTGGCTCAATCAGTGGTGCAGTCTTTGACTGAGCCACAGATTGAGTCACCTATGCTGAAGTAGGGATATCCTGAAAACCTGACCTGTTGGGGGGTCTTGAGGACTGGAGTTGAGTACCCCTGAATGAAGTAAAAACCGCCCATTCTTCCCATGGCCATCTCAGTGGCTAGAAGAGTATGGCCACCAGGTCAGTGACAGTTCATTAACGGAAACAGTTAACATCCCCATCACAGAATATATTGTCCCAGAGATCTTAATTGCAAAACTATTAAAGAACTGACCTGGAAAATCAATAATGTTGGAATGTGTTCACGCATAGATAGTGTTAAATGTACTAACTTGAAAATAGTGAAACTATGTCTCGTAAGCTTGTAAAATAAATACAGTACATGGAGTTCTTCCTGCATCCAAATTCAATGTTTTCCAGGATGATTGAAGAAGAAATGACGATGGTGGAGTATTAGTAAGTGGTTGTCAGGACTGGCAGAATCCATACCAGTCTCCATATTCACCACGTCCTCTGGATTATGTGCCATATTTACTGGTATTACTCCATAACATCGTTATTATGCCAGAACCTGAATGCGCCATTTCCACAAAGTCATGCTTGAAGGAATCTAAGGGAGTACCATGGCTTAGTAAATATGGCCCTGCGTGTAGAGTTGCCAGGTGGCTTCTCCAAAAATACTGGACTCAATGGTGAAAGGTGCGTCAGGTCACTATGCCCAGGGAGGAAAATACCGGACACATACATGTCCAGTATTACAGTACCTCTCATTTTTTACTGGACAGAGTATCCAAATACAGGACAGTCCAGTTCAATACCAGACACCTGGCAAACCTACCTGCGTGTAGTAGCCTCAAGATGCTTCCTACACACTTTAGTAGATATGACAGTAGTTGAAAGTTGTCTAGAGGCGGAGGAGGCGGTGTGCGATCCGGACCTCTGTTTGGTAACTGTCCCCCAAATAACATAGCTGTTCTTTCCCTGGTGTCTCAGTTCTCCTCTTGCTTAGCCGAGAGGAAAACAATGAATAAACAGTCTGTAACCAATGGACATTTAAGTACATCATTTTTTCTCTCTCAAACAAAGTTAATTTGTTTCCCTGATTTAAGTACCCAAGGATAGCTAAACAGATGGCAGTAATGTATTTAAAAATCTATTTAAGGTCCTAAATAGGGGCTACATGCATTTGAGACTCTGTGGGGTTTATTTAAACTTTGCGGTTCAGTCACAATGGAAAAGAATGGAGCCAAAACTACTGTACTACAATTTTTAACTAATCTCCTACTGAACTTAATTAAATAATATATAGCTTACACTCCAGTGGCTCATGAAAACCTAAAGTGATATATTCAGGCAAAGTTGGAGCAAATGCGAGAGTATCGTTTCCATCTTGCATCCCGTTGCATCAATATATCAAGGATTTTTATCTAATCTTTACTCCATTAGCATCTGCTTTCTATTTGAGCTCTATCAATAGAAGGGCCGAGGGAGGGGGTTCGATGATACACATAATAAAATGGGATATCCTGTTTCAATGTGTGTCACTTTTCACCTTTTATATTTTATCTGCCGGATCAGAGTGCAGCCGTTTGTAGAATTTAATACCAGACTAGTCACTTTGTCAGAAGAGCAGCAAAGTTCTCCATGGGTCGAACAAAAAGGTAGTGTCTTTGCTTTGCAGAGCAAAAAGCATTACCAATGTACATGACCCACACTATTGCTCATAATTTGATTATAACCTTGTATATATCATATAATATAATTACAATCTCATAACCTTGCTTGGGTGTTGCTAATAATAATAATATTTGTTTTTGCACTTTTGGGAACAGAGGCCTAGCCTCTTTGGTAGTTTGAATCAACCCATCCCTGGAGATTTTAGTACAAGGAGAACTTTAATTACATACTGTACATAGTCCAACGCTAATATAAGCTATCACTGATAATGCTTGGCTTAAACTAAAAAAAAAATCACTCCCATTTGAAGACATAAAAGTACAGGAGCCATCAAAAAGCAAAATAAACACAGCAGTTGCTACTTTAAAAACAATTAGGCTCGCTATCTCATAATAAAAGTTAAGGCTGGATTTGCTGGGTCATCAAGCACCATATACCTTTTTATTATTTCTTTCTATTTCCTCCTGCCTCCCTTGTCCTAATTAATTCCATCTGTTAGAGCCGCATAGTAGTCACAAGATCACAAACTTATGAAATCATCTTTAGCACAAAGTGAAAAACTGCTTATGTCCACAGTAAAAATACTTACACTATAAATCTCTTTTCATGCTGTGTGCAGCAATTAAGTAGCTAACAAGTAGATCCACAAACAGCTCATGCAGCCTATTTTGTTATGCAGCTGTGTGTTTTGGTCCATTGCTGTTAGAAGGGGGTATATATACTTCATGACTTTATGACTGCTTGGAAATGCCACTGACTTTTCTCAATACATTGCCATGGAATAGAACAACTACCTTGATTAGCACCCGTAAGCATATTAATTGGGTTCATATATTGTCTTAAATCCACAACTTTGCAATAACACTGTATTGAGCTCTTTAATTACAGGTTGGAAATTAATTATACTATAAAGGCCCACTCCTCGCAGTGTCCGGCTCAAAACGATTCACCGAAGACATCACCTTGTTTCGTGGGACTTGATAAACAAGACCTCCTGTCTGTAGCAAGGAGAGCCATTTCTCATTCACGTCATCTCCTACTCTTTATAAATAAAAATAAGCCAAGAAAAATTGACTTCCCTGAATTACACCTAACTTTGCTTGACAACAAAGAACTGTTTAGATAAATCAGCGCCTGTTTTAGTGCCTTACTCACTATGGATTTTTACCTCCAGCACAAAGTGACAGAACCACCTTGTTAGAAAGGCCCCATAATGATTTTCCTTTGGCAATGGGCCGAGGATGAAAGTTTCACCCAATTAGTGTCAAGGTGAACTAAGAAGCTGCAGCATCATTCTGTGCTAGAGATAGCAGAGCTCAATCCCTAAACATGTCTCCTGGCAGCAATATCGGGGAACATTGGAGGTTCTATATCATTAAAGAGTCATGTCAAAGAGGCCCAAATTCCTTTCTGTGGCCTTAAGTGATACATAAAGAGCATTAGACATGCACATATCAAGTGTGGACAATATGAGTAGTTGGGGATGGTATTTCCCTGTCAGGTTATATATAAACCACCTAAAGGATATGTATGATAACTTCTGGTATCTATCACGTAATTCAGCTAATTCTGCCTATATCCCCATGCTATATTACCATGAAACATTATTAAACTGCTTGACCAGGGCTGTCAAACTCGCGGGCCGCTAGGTGTTGCCATGCGAGCCGACAGAGTGGAGAGTCCCGTGCATAGTGACGGCGGGGACCCGGCGGGCACTGGAAGTTGCTGCCAAGCAGCCTGCTCCCCCGCTGGGGGTTGTGCGCACCTGTTCTCTTCCTCCCCATGTTCCTCCGCTGGTGGGCATGGCGCCATCAAGGTAAGATTTGGAGGAGGTGAGCTATTGTGGAGGCGGGCAGGAGGGGGCTATTGTGGGGGAGGGGTGCAGGTGGGGTGCTTTTGTGGGGGAGGGTGGAGGTGGGGGCATATTCTGTGGGTGGGGGGATTGTGTGGTGCTATTGTGGAGGAAGGGAGCTGGTGTGGGACAGGGGGGAATTGTGGGGGGATTAAGTGCGGCAAGGGGCTATTATAGGGGAGGTGGTGCTATTGGGGGAGAGAGAAGCGATGGGGTAGAGAAAGAGGGGTAAGAGGGAGAGAATGGATGGGGGAGAGAGGTAGCTAGAGGTGGGATGGGGAGAGAGAGGGGATGGTGGGAAGGGAGAGAGAGGGGAGGGTGGGAAGGGAGAGAGAGGGGAGGGTGGGAAGGGAGAGAGAGGGGAGTGTGGGAAGGGAGAGAGATGCTCCCACATAGTATATGCATTCATTTTCAGTCCAGTCACTGTATTGCTCACTCGCACAAACACTCAAACACATACTGAAAGCAAATCCACAAAACAGATCCAAAGGCTAAATTTCATTACATTCTTAAATAGGAATGGTACAGTCATAGGGTAATATAATCATTATTTTGATTTGTTTCTAATGCTTGGTGTATATGCTAGAAGAGTATAGTTTTTTTTTGTGTTGTGGAACCCTAATCACATGCTTTAGAAGTTTGGCACACAAATTAATATACAGGTTTTAGCCATTTATGGATGGGAAATAAATAATCATTTTGTAGCTTTGAATAGAGTCGGTCAGAAGATGTTTATTTTTATGTGCAGTGTGTAATTGTCCTGCAGTACTACATCTCTGTGTTTATAGGTCAGGCAGTCTCGTGTTTATATGTCAGGCAGCCTCTTGTTTATATGTCAGGCAGTCCCTGTTTTTATATGTCAGACGGTCCCTGTTTTTATGTCAGGCGGTCCCTGTGTTTATATGTCAGGCGGTCCCTGTGTTTATATATCAGGCGGTCCCTGTGTTTATATATCAGGCGGTCCCTGTGTTTATATATCAGGCGGTCCCTGTGTTTATGTCAGGCAGTCCCTGTGTTTATATGTCAGGCGGTCCCTATGTTTATTTCAGGCAGTCCCTATGTTTATATGTCAGGCAACCCCTGTGTTTATATGTCAGGCAACCCCTGTATTTATATGCCAGGCAGTCCCTGTGTTTATATGTCAGGCAGTCCCTGTGTTTATATGTCAGGCAGTCCCTGTGTTTATATGTCAGGCAGTCCCTGAGTTTATATGTCAGACAGTCCCGTCTTTATATGTCAGACAGTCACTGAGTTTATATGTCAGGCGGTCCTTGTGTTTATATGTCAGGCAGTCCCTGAGTTTATATGTCAGGCAGTCCCTGAGTTTATACGTCAGGCAGTCCCTTGTTTATATGTCAGGCAGTCCCTGAGTTTATATGTCAGGCGGTCCCTGAATTTATATGTCAGGCAGTCCATCTCTTTATAGCTCAGGCGGTCCCTCCTAGGATGAAAGTGAACTACATGTTTAACAGGTTCTATGCAGGAGACTGGCACCTTAAAAAAACAAAAACAAACAATCAGTGTCACTATGTTACATGTGTTTTTAACCCTGTAATGTTTCCACGGTAGCCAAAAGCTTTGGGGGCTTTCACTTTTTTTTAAAAATCTAATCCCTTTTGGTAATAGAACAGTCTTAGGCTGTGCCCATAGACACTTCTCCCGTGCGGAGGCGCGCGGAGGCAGAGGGAAAGCGGATGCTTTCCCTGGCCTTAGTACGCGCGCCGTCCACGGGCGTGTCTAGGGGCGTGCCAGTGACGTCACGGAGCTGGTTCGCCCTCATTGGACGAACCGCTCACGTGACCTGCCAGTCGCGACAAGAAACCAGTTCCCGCACGCCGTATAGACGCAATCACTGCCTTTAGGCAGTCTGATCGCTCAGTGTGGGGACGCATCCGCACGGTCGTCCATACCATGGATGCAGCGCCTTAGAGTCATCTGGTACATTGTTATTTTACTTGAATCTTTGTCACGTGACTGTAGTGCTATCATTATTCACAAATATAAGTAACTGCACAGGAACCCTTTACCTCCTCTGTGCCACAGGGAACGGCCACTGACAGGTGGACTGAACCTTTAAGGGAGATGATTAGATGAATAAGTTGATTAACCCTTTCACTGGGGTGGCCCTCTGGTAGCAAACCATGAAACCGAGATAAATATCTCAGTGCATCCTGCTTAACAAACACATAAATCTTAATGTTTTATAATAAATAAATAAATCCCTATTTGAAATCTCCCCTCAGTTACAGAGGTTTGTGAAGAGTAATGGTGACAGGGGACTTTATGTGCTGGGTGAGGGGTACACATGCTTTTCCAGGTGCACCTGGATCTCTGCCGCAGCTCTATTTCCCCTACTAATCTGGGTGTTGTTTAGGCCAGAGCTAACAGGAATTTCCACCGATTACAAACACTTAAAGATATATTACTCTGCCAAAGCATGTTCTGACATCGGCCTGGAGCTAATTATTAAACTGCTCTTTCCTGTGCAATCATATTTTCTACAATAATTATTTTTGTAATCTCTTTGCCGCCAGAGGGGCGTACAATGTGCTCCAGACCCCTGTTGCAGCACAAGAGCGTCAAGAGAACTACATGTGGCAAATATTATGGGCCATATTTACTGAGTGCTGCTCTGCCATGATACACCCTCTGGCCCATTCAAGTTAATGGGCTTTACGGTATCTTCTGGCAGCTTACTGCATAGTATATTTGGGCCTGTATTTCCATTTACCTGCTACTGTAACTTTAATAAAGGTGCGTTTCCGCCTTGGGGTTATTTTGTTGTTGTTGTACTAGATGGGTAGCAGGGGGTCTCCGGAGCGGAGCCGTTAATTTGAGCTCCAGGGACCCCCATGGTGCTGCATGTTTAAAGGTTCCATGTCATGATGGATGACGTTGCTGCTACCCTTTGGCCGACGTGACACATGACTTTAAACTTAAACTGTACATTAAAACTTTAAAAAGAGTCTTACTGATTGAAGTCAGAACTTTCCTAAAAACACATTTTGTTTTAGTCTTGAACCACGAAACGTCAGTAATGTTGGTCTTTGGAGGTTGGCATGTCTGCATAAGGTTTTCCTCACAGAGCGGAATCCTGTTGGAGACGTTCGATCTATTCTGTAACCTGACTTGGGAAAGTCTCTTACTTTAGCCCCCAAAATTCTGAAAGGGTCTCAGTGCACACAAGTATAGGTGATTTTTTAAATTTATTTATAAAAATGTTTTACCAGGAAGTAATACATTGAGAGTTACCTCTCGTATTCAAGTATGTCTTGGGCACAGAGTTATAAAAATACATTGTTACATTAAAAGAACAGGGGTATACAGTCAATTGTATGTGATGGAGGTACTGTATAGTCAGTGGTGAAAGGGCTTTTGGTACTTAAACCACTTTCTGATCCAATTCTGTGCTAAGGTGAAGGACCTCTGAGACGCCACCAACATCATAGTGACTATTGATACTTTTCATGACTGCAGCAATATTTGCAAAAAATGGTCTAATAAGGGTTCAAACTCATAAAGGAACCGATCCTAATAACATCTGCATTACAGATCCTGCATTGTCACGTTCACAGACGTACAGGGAAATTACAAATACTACTTCCCAAAAGAATTTCAGCTTTTCCTAGCAGCTAAAATAAGCTCAAAAGCTCCACAGCGACTCTTACCACTGGGACACCTAGTGCTCCTTCTATTATTTCTCAATTATGTTTAAGAAAAGGAAGAGGAAGAGAGAGAAATAACTGCTAGCAATCTTTATTAGCGTCACAGCCAGCAGAGCTCAGGAGCTTCCAGCTCCCTCCGGCTTGTGGAAGAATGGATGAGCGCTATTAACCTCCGCACTCAGACTCTCACTGCTGTAAATCTAATAAGCCTCTGTCCTGGCCCATGGCAGACATCAAGCTTCTACTTCCCCCTCATCTCATTATAGCACAAATAAATGGCAAGAGTTTTCAGAGACAATAGGAGTCAGGTTCTTCTTGTTTTTTTTTTTTAGTTTCCATTGTATTGATTCTGGGGCTATCAAAGTTTGTGTCATTTATTAAAGCAGAGAGGATCTTCAAACACAGGGGTACGTGAAATTTGTTTTGCAGTCTGACAGGGTGACAAGAGTTTGGTCTCCCTAAAGCCTCCGGGAGATATGGACATAGGAGAAGCACATGTTATTAAGGCAGATTCGCTAAGATCTAACTGATTATGTTCACATACTGATGCTAACTGCTCGCTCCATTTGTGTCTAATATACTCTAACCCAGGGGTTCTCTGCCAGTTAGAAAGTACTTAGTTTATAAGTTTTCTGTTGTATGGTAAATCGTATTTTGAGAATAGGAAAGATTAAAATGGGTCCTCCTCCACCCCCCCCCAACCCACTCCCCCAGCAGAGGCAAATGGTTTAACCCAGAGGTTCTTTCAATTCCAGTACTCAAGACCTCCCAACAGGTCAGGTTTTAAGGATATCCCAGCTTCAGCACAGGTGGTTCAATCAGTGGTTCAATCGAAGAGCCTGCTTCAGCACAGGTGGCACAGTCGAAGACAGGGATATTCTGAAACATGTTGGGGGGCCTTGAGCAGTGGAGTTGAGAACCCCTGCTCTAACCCCTTACCTGATAACCTGATAACATGTTGGGTTGAAGGATCACCTTGGCAGGATTAGCTAAGGTCTGTGAATTGGGGTTTATTCCAGTAAAAAGGAAAAGAACATTTGGGGGAGGGATTCTCACCGGTTGTTGGGAACAACTAGAATGCAGCCTTATAAAATCATGTAACTGAGATTTTACAGCGCGTAAAGGACCTGGGTGATGACTGAAAAAGTGGGAATAAGTTGGGAATATCTTACTGTAATGATATTGGATAGCAGTACTCTGATGTGAAGGCAACAACAAAGTATACAGGTCGGCGCATATTTACTAAGCAGTGCTATTCTATAGTACACCGTCCGGCACCAGGCCACACCTCTCGGCCCATTCATTTGAGGTGGCTGATGGAATAAGCACCGCTTAGAAAATATGGCCCTTTGTCTTTCAGAAGAACAATCTAAACCAGTGGTGCTCAACTCCAGTCCTCAAGGGCCACCAGCAGGTCAGGTTTTAAGGATATCCCAGCTTCAGCACAGGTGGCTCAATCTGAGCCACTGATTGAGCCACCTGTGCTGAAGCAGCAACTAATTGAACCACGTATGCTGAAGCAGGGAGTGATTGAGCCACCTGTCCTGAAGCAGCAACTAACTGAGCCACCTGTGCTGAAGCATGGGCCGATTGAGCCACCTGTGCTTTAGTATGTCTACAGGTATTAACACCGGAACATACAAACATGTCAGTGAACCCGCATATCCTTTTGAAGCCTCTATTCTGTGAAGACACAGATTTAGTTCATCCTTGCCCCGTCTTTTGTGAAGATCAAAGCAGGAAGATTAAATAAAAAGTTCAGGATGAAGTCATAAATGGGAGAGATGACAGCCAATTCTGTATCTGCTTATTTAAATAAATGCTCTGGCGTGTGGGAACAGCAGTGGGGAAAGTGACACCAGTGTTACAAGCTGCGATCCATGCATTGCCAGTCAGGAGATCTGAGATGAGGTTGGTTCTCTATTACAAAGAATCTCCCTGATTAAAGCTAATACGGGGGGTGGGATGAAAGACAAATAAAATACAAATAGGGACAAGTAAACAGAATAAAAGATTCCCACTGCTTCCCCCCCACCCAACCCCTCTTCCAAGCGGCTGGTACAATGTATGGTGTGCCAAGGGATAGGAAGCAGAGGATGCTGGGAAAGCAGAAGCAAGAGCTTGCAGATAGCAGGGGGAGGGTACCATGCTGGGCACATTTATCATAAGCAATCAAAACATCCTTTCATACCCGTCCCAACACTTTCCAAATTCATGCCAGACGGGCCCACCCACTGCATGGGAACTAACTTGCATTGTCTACTCTCAGCTGACGTTCACAGTGGGGAGAAAGGAAAAATCCATTTATAGGAAGACCGTTCCTTTTATGCAGAAAATCATTGTGAACAGCAGGATTGATGGCTCTGGCGCCTGTGTTTAAATAAAACCTGGTTAGAAGAAAAGGAAAAAGAAATTGCAAGAGGAATTATATAGTTTTTTTTTTTTATTTGTTACACTACAAGCCCAAAAGAACATTACAGCTACTAGGATAGAACCTGAACTCCACTCTTTTGAAAAAAACATCAACATTCAGGTTTCACTTCACAGCCAGACTACATATATCTAGGGCATTCTGCAGTAGGCATCCCTATTTTGTTTTACAATTGTATTATTTTACAAGCAGTTTTCTGCCTTCTCTAGTGATACCTATGTGCCTTGTTATACCCCATTGGAAGGTTTTTTATTCAAGAATTAAACATGGCTTCTACCTCCTCTCCAGTACAGGCGCTGAAGCTTGCGTCAATAAATGCAGATGTGGTTTCTAGGAAGAATTTAAAAAAAAAAAAAAGAAGAAGAAGAAGATTTTGAGATATCCTGTGTTTTCCCACAGAACACTTATGGGATGACTCATGCTTTAATCCAGCATATGCTACTTGTTTAACTCATTTAGAACCAGGTTTACTAAATAGTTTTTCCAAGTGAAAGGACTTTAAGGTGCGGTAAAGCTTAGCCCTGTAAAGTAAATGTGGGCCTTAGTGCTGGGATTGGTTTCATCACTGTGGGGTACATATCTGCAAAATGCCTTTCAGAAGCGTGGATATAGATAATTCATTGCAAACTGGTGTAACACTGAAAAAACAACTCTACCAGGCTACTGTTTTCAAATGTGAGCTCTGTAAATTGACTGGTATACCTTGGAGTGAGAGGCACTGACTATCTAATTTGCCGTTTTTTTAAAAAGCACTTTAATTCACATCCGGGTTCACCAGTGCCCTGCCTCATATCAGCAATGTCACTTACATGGCCACTTTTGGATTATATGGCAATGGGACAATGGTCTGAGATGCAGAACAGCGAATGCTGGACGGATTCTTTCTTGTTAGGCCCAACTTTTAATGGGCGGAATGCATGAAAATGTTATTAATGTCAGTAGCCTGCAGTGCCTCAATCAATTTGCCTGTCTATATCTCCAAAGGGGGCGAGTGAGCATGCCAATGTGGGGGTACCCTGGTATAATGTGTGTGGCATGGGCAGATGTGCCTTTAACTGCTGCTCTAACCACCCAGTAGGTACCTTCCCCAACCTGAAAATAAAAGGCAGTTTGTTTAAAACTGGCAATGTATATTCCCTGCACAGCGCAGGCCAAAATGAGAACATTAATATGAACAGAACCTTCTCCCTCAGTTGCAGTTTCTTATTACAAATTTAAACATGGCATAATCCATCATTATAAGAAACAGCCCCATTAAAAGTAGAATTCTCATATAACCACTATTTTTATAATAACCACATTACTGCCGTAGGGAACTGCAAGGCAGTACAAAGAAGCTATATTTGGGGCAGTGCCTGATAATCCACTGTAAAGAGTCACGCAGAAACAATGATCTTTGGGAACTCCTTCCTTTAATCCCTTTCCCGCTGCAGGGGCTATAAAGTTTTGCTCTTCTCTCTGCTTTCAAGAAAACAGTGCAGCACGGACCCCTTCAAACCGGTGTGTTTCCCCTCTGTGCTAAATCTGACTTCAAGAAGCAAACAGCTGGTCCACATTTTGAGCTGTATTCATTTATTTTCAAGGGGGAACAAATATGCAGCAATAAAGCGACTTGTGCTTAGATCAGACTGTCAGAAACGTCAAAGCAGCAAAGGGCCAAACTGCTGTCAAGCTGTTACCTGGGCAGCTACTTCACCTGCGGATTCTGGTTTGAGAGCACAAAGAAAACAGGCCCGGGATAATACTAAAAGCCTCCCTCTTGCAGTCTCCTGTTTTGTAATTGTTCACAACCCCTCTTCTTTCAAGATCTCTTTAGTGTGCGTTGTTAACGCTGATTTCCTCCCCTGCCCACGTTGACTCAGTAGCAGTGTAGTGTGGGAGACAGATCTCCTTGGAGCAGCATCCAGCGTATTGATGACAAGCTAAACAGCTGTTACTTAGGGACTTCAAAACAATATAGGAGCTACCCAATAATTCCAGCTGCTGACCTCATTGTCTGCCCCATGTAATTATTTACAGAGAAACCACTTGAATCCACGGTCCCCAGACTGAGTGACATGGCTACTGAAGTAGTGCAGACATGCATACACATGTAGCGCAGACATGCATACACATGTAGCGCAGACATGCACGCACATGTTGCGCAGACATGCACGCACATGTAGCGCAGACATGCACACACATGTAGCGCAGATATGCACACACATGTAGCGCAGACATGTACACACATGTAGCGCAGACATGTACACACATGTAGCGCAAACAGGCACACACATGTAGCGCAGACAGGCATACACATGTAGCAGACATGCACACACGTGTAGCGCAGACATGCACACACGTGTAGCGCAGACATGCACACACATGTAGCGCAGACATGCACACACATGTAGCGCAGATATGCACACACATGTAGCGCAGACATGTACACACATGTAGCGCAGACATGTACACACATGTAGCGCAAACAGGCACACACATGTAGCGCAGACAGGCATACACATGTAGCAGACATGCACACACGTGTAGCGCAGACATGCATACACATGTAGCGCAGACATGCATACACATGTAGCGCAGACATGCACACACATGTAGTGCAGACATGCACACACATGTAGTGCAGACATGCACACACATGTAGAGCAGACATGCACACACATGTAGTGCAGACTCCTGCTGAAATTCCTCTCCTGGCTTCCTATGAAATCCCGTATTACATACAAAATTCTCCTCCTCACTTTTCAGGCTGACAATCTTCTGCCCCTCCTTACATCTCCGCCTTAATTTCTCGCTATATGCCGCCCGACTCTTGCGTTCTGCACAAGGGTGTCTTCTCTCTATCCCTTTTGTGTCTAAAGCCCTCTCCCACCTTAAACCTTTCTCACTGACTGCCCCACACCTCTGGGATGCCCTTCTCCTCAATATCCGACTAGCACCCACCTTTAAGACCCATCTTAAAACACACCTCTATAACGAAGCATATGGGTAGCTTTGTGGCTGATACTATACACTTCATACGACCGGCGACCCTTGCAGAGGCACTTACCAGAACACCCTCCTACTGTCTCTGTACGTTCTTCCTACGCATCACTTCGATTGTAAGCTCTTCGGGGCAGGGACTCCTTTTCCTAATGTTACTTTTATGTCTGGAGCACTTACTCCCATTAAGTGTTATATTATTATGTCACGTGTATTAGTGGTGTGAAGCGCTATGTACATAGATGGTGCTATATAAATAAAGATATACATACATACTAGTTGGTACAGTTATGGAATAGAGAATATTGGTGAGAATTGCACTCACATTTTCATTTCTTCACCGATGCTCTCTACATATGATCTTTTCTTTCAATGTAAGGCTAAGGTCCCGTTGCACGCGTCCGCACGGCTGGCTTGCTTGCCGGCGGCGCGTGCAACTCGCTGTACCGCGATCTGCGGTCTACAGGAAACTTCAGTAGTAGCGGGGGGGCGTGGCCACACGGGTCGGGGGGGGTGCGGCCATGACGTGAGGGGGCGCGGCCATGACGTGGGAGGATTGACAGGGAGGGGGGGGGCGTGGCTTGAGCGGAGGGACCCGCTACTCTTCCCCCCCCTCCCTACACGGGCTGCAGGTAAGTAAAAAAAACACACACACGCAGGCACTCATACATACATACATACATACATACATACACACACACACACACACACAGACAGGCACTCACGCACTCATACACACACATACACACACACACACACACACACACACAGACAGAGACAGGCACGCACGCACTCAGGCACACACATACACACACACACAGACAGGCACGCACGCACTCAGACACACACACAGACAGGCACTCACGCTGCTTTCACTCCACACTCCTCCCCGCTCCCCGAAGCCACTCCTCCTCCCGCAGCCTCCCCTCCCCATTGGCTCACAGCCACACCACGTGACGCGTCGAAGCTAGGAAACACCATTCTCTTGTGTCTCCTAGCGGCTGACGCGCCACAGCGTGTAGTGAGCTGTGCAGCCAGGGGGGACCGGGACCGGCTCGGGAGGATACCCCTGCTGGTGGGGAACTCGCTACATTGCTGCCCGCGCCAACGAGCGCAGCGGGTCCCAGGCCTAAGTATCTGCCTCTTGCTGTGACCGTGCTATGCAGTATTGTGAAAGATTGTAGCCCCTGCTAAACTTTGGTACTTTACAGAGAAGTAATCTGTAATCTACAGCAATATATGTGTAACGGGTATTCCACCCCACCCAATCGCATATATATAGTGTGGGTGAGTAGAACATGCGGTGTTACCGGTGTGGTGCGTATACCTGCAGGCTCACAGGAAGTCTGAGACTCCGCTAGTGAGAGCCTGGGGTGAATCCTCTGGAACGAATCTTCTTTCAGCGCCTCCACCTGTGTAGGATTCTATGGAAGTGTAGAATGACCCTACATAGGAACCCAATCAGAAACCACACACACAGTGATTATATAACTAAGGACTTTACTAACGAATAATAATGATAACCTGTGTCTCTCTCACGGTGAGACACTAACAGTGACGTCTCGCAGGACGATTCCCAAACACTAGGTGATCCCACCCAGTGTCCCAAGAACCCCACCCAATGTCCCGTACTCCTACAGAGATAGTCAATGGGTGACTGCGCAGTCACTAGGAACCTCTAGGCCTGTTGGTGCACATGTGATGGTATAATACCTGCCGAGCACTCCGGTGCTCGGGTCAGCAACAATCTTCTCAAAGGGTCAGACATGTGATGAGTCCGTCTGATCCTCCAACCGAACTCCTTGCACGTGCGGACCGCTAGGGCGGTCCCACTCTGGAATCGTCTCTGAGGACCCCAACGTGGGTCCAACCGCTTCCACAGGAACAGCAGCAGCCGCTGTGTCCCTATCTATATAAGTGGTACTAACGTGACAGGAACCCTAACCTAGGGCCTGTCCCTGTAGTACAGCAACCTGTAGTGGCTTGGGGAACTCCTAGGGCCTGCAGGGGGTAATGACCTGTCCCACTCCCCCAACTACCCAAGTCCCTTCGGTAAGTGATCTGGAATGGACTAGAGTACTCTTCCATGCAGTACTTGGGCGTCTACCTACTGTTGGCTAGCCTAGTGCAGATCCTCTCCAGAATTCCTGACCTCGTTAACAGGCTATCCCTTCAGGCATCCTACCCCTAGCGCTACCTCAAGGTGACTAGAACAGCTATAGCCCTTCTCCAGACCCACTACTCTCTGACTAGTCCCAGCGCCTACCGCAGCAAGCTGTAACTCACTGGAGGCTGCAGCCAACGTGCTGCGCAACAAGGTGCCTGCCTATCAGACCTCACAGCACTGCTCGCTGTGACCCTGACAATGCAGCATTCTAACAACACTAAGGGCAGCGTCCCTATCTTGGGCCTCCCTCAGTACTTAACCCACTACGCTAACGGGGGGGAGTTGGGGCCTACCTGGGGTGTGGGTACCTATGGGGTGCAGGAGCTGCTCTTACTCCCCGCACCCTTCTTCCCTCACAGCTCCCTGGCTCCAACTCTCTATCACCTTCCTCAACAGTTACCCACCCAACTAGTGGGGAGTTGGGGTCTACCTGGAGTGTAGGTACCTATATGGGGCAGAAGCTGCACTCGCTCCCTACACCCTACTTCCCTAACAGCTCCCTGAATCCAACTCTCTAACTGCAACACTTCCTTCTCCCAGCTCCCACTAATGTAAGTGGCAGGGTCCCTAACCTGAGGGCTGCCCCTGGCAACACTCACCTTACTGGGGAGCTGAGCTATCCTGGACCAAGGGGGTGCTGGCCTAATACAGGGGAGTCCCTCTCTCCTGTACCCCACCTCCTTCCTTCACAGGGTCCCTCCGCTGACTGACTAGCGTGGTGCAAGCCCGCGAAATGTATCCTTTCCTCCAGGGCAGTCCTGCAGCCCTATTGGCTCCTATGAGGCACCTGGTGCCTCCCTCGCTATGCTCCATGGGAGTTGTAGTCCCATAGAGCCTATCCTGGCATTGGGGCCGCGTGCGCGCCTTTCCTGCGCATGCGCGAGCTATAGGGAGCTTCCTCAACCTTTCCCTACTCTGTTCTGGCCCTCGCGCGACTTTCCCTGCCTCTGGGGCTCTAACTGCGCATGCGCGATCACTGCGCATGTGCGAATGGCTAATTAATGGCGGCGCTCTCCTCGCCGGCCGCCGGGACCTTAGAGACGCGACCGTGGCCTTAGCAACGGCCCGATCGCGTCCCCGGCAACCGGCCTGCTCGCGGAGACAGCGCACCGCTCCCTGCAACGGCCCCCACCCTTGGGATGGCCGTCGGGTCTGCCGCTGGCCTCCGGCAGTACCCGGCATCGCTTGTGCCCACGGAGGCTCCCGAGGGGGTCGCAGGGGGCAAAGGGTGACCTGGCTACACTCTCCCCCTGGTGAAACACCCAACACCCTCGCTTGGGGAACGACATAACAGGGCACAATTTCACACACTGACAAATGGCATGGCATACCCCGTACACTTAACAGATCGGCTTTAACCTCACCAACACATGTCACATCACACCCCATAATTCCCGAGGCTAGCTGAGACCATTTGTGGGGTGCCCCTAACTGATCAGGTGGGGGTACCTCACTTTTGCGTCCGTGAGCCTCTCCCAGAAAATTCTCTTGAAGAGCACACTCTGGGGTGAGTCACTGGTTCAGTACTACTTCCTCCCCCTGGTGGAAGGAATAGCACAGTGTCTTTCAACCCGGTCTTTACCTGGTCATCCACGCCTTGGAAACAGCAGGCCAGGTGGCCAAGACCTTTCCCACGGTCCACTACTTGGCGGATGTGCCGCTTCTCTTTCAGCAAAGTCTCTGTTTCACCTGGCAGGGGGTAAAGGGTAGATACCTTACCACTGCGGTGATTCACGGTGTCCAACAGGTCCTCGGGGACGCTGTCAGTTCCCACCTTGGTGGTATCGGAACCTGTCCCCAACTCTTCTGGGACAGTCCACTCACTGACTCGAACTTCGGGAGCGTTGGATCCCAGTCCTGGGACCACTTGTGTCGGAGCACACGGGCTCACACTCCGCTCAGAAGCCGCAACTCTGGCCTTCTTCACGGCCACCTCCATCGGAGCCTGTGGGGGGCAAGGGGGTTCCTTACCACTCGGCTGGCTTGCGATGGGTTTCTCTTCTTCTGGCACGATAGGCAGTGGGCACTGGTCCACTCGCACCACTGGACAGCTATCTTCTAATGAGGACACCTCCGCCAGGACGCGATGCAGAGGGGAGCCCTTCGCCCGGGCGACCAGACTTAAGGAGCCATCGTGCTCCACGGTCACCTGGAGGCTCACCCCCAACACCCCTGGGGCAGTCGACTCACCCTTGTCGTCTGTAGGTACTGGTCCCAAGCCTAGGACCGATGGTACCTCTGCAGTAGGTCTGACTGACCATCGAAGGGCACACGGGCCCACAGCAGGGTCCGCAACATCGGAATACACCTCTTCAGAAATCAAACAGTCTAGCACGGCGTCAACGTATGGTTGCAGATTACAGTGTTTGCTCCCCCTGGTGGAATCTGTAGGAAGGGCACTTTCTACAAGGGAGTGGTTCTGGCTCTGCTCTGAGTCACTCACATCACTGGGGAGGGGCTCTGATTTTCGCGCCAATCCCGGACAGATTGTTGCAACATCTTTCTGTGCAGGTTGACAGTCAGCAGCACGTGCGCTCTCCTGATTTGGCGGGAAACGCCATCCTGCTTGGTCTGCGTAGACTAGGGGGTAACCTTCTGAGGGGCCCCCGGGCATGAACAGTGCGGACGGTGCCTTTGCCAGGCATATATTCTCAGTGTGGGTTACTACAAAAAGAATGGTTTTCCATGTGGACGTGGGATCTTGCTCCTCATCTAAGACACATGTCCATGGCCACTCAGGAATTTTACACATATACTCCCGAACCTTCATTTTGGGTATAGTTACGGGAATGCCTCCTACCGCCACTACCTGTCCAGGGTCTAGGTATTGCCTCAAAGCCCAGGCCAGGACCTCGTCTCCGGACTTCACAAACATGGTGACAAAATTAGGGACGGGACAATTTGGAAAAAATGGACAGGGCACCCCAGGTGTATCTCAGCAGCGCCTCCAAATGTAACGGGTTTTCCACCCCACCCAATCGCATATATATAGTGTGGGTGAGTAGAACATGCGGTGTTACCGGTGTGGTGCGTATACCTGCAGGCTCACAGGAAGTCTGAGCCTCCGCTAGTGAGAGCCTGGGGTGAATCCTCTGGAACGAATCTTCTTTCAGCGCCTCCACCTGTGTAGGATTCTATGGAAGTGTAGAATGACCCTACATAGGAACCCAATCAGAAACCACACACACAGTGATTATATAACTAAGGACTTTACTAACGAATAATAATGATAACCTGTGTCTCTCTCACGGTGAGACACTAACAGTGACGTCTCGCAGGACGATTCCCAAACACTAGGTGATCCCACCCAGTGTCCCAAGAACCCCACCCAATGTCCCGTACTCCTACAGAGATAGTCAATGGGTGACTGCGCAGTCACTAGGAACCTCTAGGCCTGTTGGTGCACATGTGATGGTATAATACCTGCCGAGCACTCCGGTGCTCGGGTCAGCAACAATCTTCTCAAAGGGTCAGACGTGTGATGAGTCCGTCTGATCCTCCAACCGAACTCCTTGCACGTGCGGACCGCTAGGGCGGTCCCACTCTGGAATCGTCTCTGAGGACCCCAACGTGGGTCCAACCGCTTCCACAGGAACAGCAGCAGCCGCTGTGTCCCTATCTATATAAGTGGTACTAACGTGACAGGAACCCTAACCTAGGGCCTGTCCCTGTAGTACAGCAACCTGTAGTGGCTTGGGGAACTCCTAGGGCCTGCAGGGGGTAATGACCTGTCCCACTCCCCCAACTACCCAAGTCCCTTCGGTAAGTGATCTGGAATGGACTAGAGTACTCTTCCATGCAGTACTTGGGCGTCTACCTACTGTTGGCTAGCCTAGTGCAGATCCTCTCCAGAATTCCTGACCTCGTTAACAGGCTATCCCTTCAGGCATCCTACCCCTAGCGCTACCTCAAGGTGACTAGAACAGCTATAGCCCTTCTCCAGACCCACTACTCTCTGACTAGTCCCAGCGCCTACCGCAGCAAGCTGTAACTCACTGGAGGCTGCAGCCAACGTGCTGCGCAACAAGGTGCCTGCCTATCAGACCTCACAGCACTGCTCGCTGTGACCCTGACAATGCAGCACTCTAACAACACTAAGGGCAGCGTCCCTATCTTGGGCCTCCCTCAGTACTTAACCCACTACGCTAGCGGGGGGGAGTTGGGGCCTACCTGGGGTGTGGGTACCTATGGGGTGCAGGAGCTGCTCTCACTCCCCGCACCCTTCTTTCCTCACAGCTCCCTGGCTCCAACTCTCTATCACCTTCCTCAACAGTTACCCACCCAACTAGTGGGGAGTTGGGGTCTACCTGGAGTGTAGGTACCTATATGGGGCAGAAGCTGCACTCGCTCCCTACACCCTACTTCCCTAACAGCTCCCTGACTCCAACTCTCTAACTGCAACACTTCCTTCTCCCAGCTCCCACTAATGTAAGTGGCAGGGTCCCTAACCTGAGGGCTGCCCCTGGCAACACTCACCTTACTAGGGAGCTGAGCTATCCTGGACCAAGGGGGTGCTGGCCTAATACAGGGGAGTCCCTCTCTCCTGTACCCCACCTCCTTCCTTCACAGGGTCCCTCCGCTGACTGACTAGCGTGGTGCAAGCCCGCGAAATGTATCCTTTCCTCCAGGGCAGTCCTGCAGCCCTATTGGCTCCTATGAGGCACCTGGTGCCTCCCTCGCTATGCTCCATGGGAGTTGTAGTCCCATAGAGCCTATCCTGGCATTGGGGCCGCGTGCGCGCCTTTCCTGCGCATGCGCGAGCTATAGGGAGCTTCCTCAACCTTTCCCTACTCTGTTCTGGCCCTCGCGCGACTTTCCCTGCCTCTGGGGCTCTAACTGCGCATGCGCGATCACTGCGCATGTGCGAATGGCTAATTAATGGCGGCGCTCTCCTCGCCGGCCGCCGGGACCTTAGAAACGTGACCGCGGCCTTAGCAACGGCCCGATCGCGTCCCCGGCAACCGGCCTGCTCGCGGAGACAGCGCACCGCTCCCTGCAACGGCCCCCACCCTTGGGATGGCCGTCGGGTCTGCCGCTGGCCTCCGGCAGTACCCGGCATCGCTTGTGCCCACGGAGGCTCCCGAGGGGGTCGCAGGGGGCAAAGGGTGACCTGGCTACATATGGTATATAATAGATATTATTATTAAGTATATACTTGTGGAGCTGCGTACACTACAATTGGTGAATAATTTTTCCCTCCGTCGCTTATTATCTATAACCAATGGTAAATATACAACTGACTTTTTCCAAGAATGGCACATGCTGTTTCCAGTTTCCGATGGCGATTGTCTGGCCTGATTGTGTTTCGACTTCTTTGACAGGTTTTACCTTTGCTTCTGGCAAATACCCAGGGAATTTGGAAATGATGTGGCTTCATGCCAGCATCGTCCCATACAGCGTACCCAACCTCAAATCCAGATTGATATTTAACGTACTGCATGGAAATAGAAAGCCACCTAATACAGAACTTGTCGTTTACTTTTATCATTAGAAATTATTTGGAGAAATTGGCAAATCCCCCTGCAGGTTAGAGATTTGAGAGAATATTCCAGCAGTGTAATTTTCTTCCCTTGGAAGAAGAGAAGTAGCGAAGAACTGACAAAGAAAAAAGCATAGGAAGGATGGGGAACAGACAGGCCCAATCCTAGGTCATGTGCCGCTCTTAGGCAGACACTAAGGACACCGCCTCCCAAAAAGTCCCCACACAAAAAATGTTACCACCTTTTTATTTCCTCCTAGGTAGGATGCAGGGGTCTCCGGAGCTGAACCGCATTCATTTCGGCTCTGAGGACCCCCTGCTTCTGAGATACTTACCTCCTAAGGGGCTGCGATATCTCCTGCCCATTACATGGGTGAATAGGAAGCTGTGACGTCAAAGGCGGCTTCCTAGAGGCCCATGTGCCCGGGGGCTTTAAACCCGCGCAGGAGATACCGGCCCCCCTTATGGAGGTAAGTATCTCAGGAAGCAGGGGGTCCCCGGATTAGAAAGTAATGCGGTTTAGCTCTGGAGACCCCCTGCTTCACATCTTACATATCTTAAAACATTAAAACTTAAACTAAAAGCAAAGCGTCAGTGCTGCTCCTCTCTCCCTCTTGCCGCCCCTGAGACCTGCCGCCCCCTGAGACCTGCCGCCCCCCGAGAGCTGCCGCCCCCCGAGACCTGCCGCCCCGAGACCTGCCGCCCCCTTAGACCTGCCGCCCCCTGAGACCTGCCGCCCCCTGAGACCTGCCGCCCCCTGAGACCTGCCGCCCCCAGAGACCTGCCGCCCCGAGACCTGCCGCCCCCTGAGACCTGCCGCCCCGAGACCTGCCGCCCCCTGAGACCTGCCGCCCCCAGAGACCTGCCGCCCCGAGACCTGCCGCCCCGTGAGACCTGCCGCCCCGAGACCTGCCGCCCTCCGAGACCTGCCGCCCCGTGAGACCTGCCGCCCCGAGACCTGCCGCCCCCTGAGACCTGCCGCCCCGTGAGACCTGCTGCCCCCCGAGACCTGCCGCCCCCCGAGACCTGCCGCCCCATGAGACCTGCCGCTCCCTGAGACCTGCCGCCCCCCGAGACCTGCCGCCTCCTGAGACCTGCCGCCCCCTGAGACCTGCCGCCCCGAGACCTGCCGCCCCCTGAGACCTGCCGCCCCCTGAGACCTGCCGCCCCGAGACCTGCCGCCCCGAGACCTGCCGCCCCGAGACCTGCCGCCCCCTGAGACCTGCCGCCCCTATGTGGTGCCTTACCCAAGGTATTCCTAGGGACGGGCCTGAGACACAGACAAGAGACCGTGATAAACTGGAACATGCAGTCTGGTAATATAACATATATAAGTATTACAATGAAGCCCTTAAAGCAGCAAAACATCCAACATCCTACGTGCTTCTTTTTTTAAATAAGTCGGCTCTGTAGTATTAGATAATACTGACTGCATTAAAAAAAAAAACATTTAAACTGCTAATGCCATTTTTAATGCTTTAAAAAAATGTGCTGATCATCCTTTAGTTGCTATAGCGACCATTTAGAAAGTCATATCCACTTCCTCTTTTGAAACAGGCTCTGACACACACCTTTTTGAGCTCTAGCAACAAAGTATCACAAACAGATCTGTTGCTGTGTTCCAAACAGCAGACTCTCTATTGCTCTGAAAGCTGTAATAATAATGTGTTACACTTAGTAATATAATGTTACATATCAGCTGCAGCATGTCACTGACTGCAGCCCAAAGTCAGGGGCCATTTTGATAGCCCCACACAGCAGGGTATTGTCCGGTTGATCACAGGAGAACAGATCTGTCGGCAGCTTAGGTAATTAGTTCTCGTTAAAGCTATGCACATCTACTATATATTTTGGAAAGTTGTTTGTCTTTCTGTCTGTTCGCTATGCTTTTGAACACCTCTTACGATATCGTAACCAAATTGTGCATTATGGTGCTTGAGACCAAGGACCAGGTTTTTGTCTGTGTTTGCGCACAATTGGAAGCCATTTTGAATCAAGATGGCGGACGGAACCTTTCAAACCTACACTAAATGTAATCAAATTCAGCATGATTGTATTATATGTACAGTATATAGGTTTCATGGTCTTGGAGCTATGACTCTGACAAACAGACACACAGGCTCTTTTATTAACATACATATATACACTTATACACAGAGACACCATACAAACAGATAGATGATACACATGTAGCAGGGTCCCCCCTGGTCCCCCTTACCCTTGCTGCTGCGGGGGCCCCCGGTGGCATCGAAAGCAGGGCGCCATCATCTTGGTTGTGTCGCGGAGGTTCGCCCATGCGCAGTAGCGACGCGGTGGCCATTTTGGAAGTGACAGCAGAGGCACTCCGTAGCGCAGGGATGGCCCACAGTCGCTCATGCGCAGTTAGGGCGATGCGGCGGCCATTACAGGGTTGTGCAGGCTCAGCGGAGAGTAGCGGCAGCCACTACAGATCGCGCACGCAGCCCCAATAGGAAAGAGGGCCGTGGAGGACTACAACCCCCAGAGTGCTTAGAGGCAGACAGGCCACCTGACACCAGGGAGCCAATAAGGCTTACAGCTCTCCCTGAGAGGAAAGATACATTGTTGTGTGCTGCAGTGAGGAAGTCAGTGAGACTGAGGAGACAGAGGGGGAAGGAAGGGGGGCAGAGAGCTGCGAGCTTCTGCCCTAGGCCAGAAGTACCCCGGGCTAGAGTTGAGGCCCTGACTCCCCACTAGTGAGGGTGGGTGGTCATAGGGACAGGCCCTTAGGTAGGGACCCTGTGCCTTCAGCTGTGTGCTAGGCAGGGACAGAGTTACAGTGCCTGCTGTAGTTTCTTTAGTGCAGGGAAGGAGAGAGAGGCCCTGCTGCAGTTCTTTAGTGCAGGGAACCAGTATAGTGTCTGCTGCATGTTCCTGTGTGCTGTGTTGCTGATCCAGAGACTATCCTTACGGTGGGACATCCGTCTGGACCCCATCGCACGCGGAAGTACAGGTCAGCGCTGGACCAAGCAGATCCGTTAGACCCCTTTGCGAGGATACAGAGGTGCCGGAGCACCTGGGCAGGTAGTTACAGCCTTCCACACGTGCACCAACTTTACCTTGCTCCTCACATGTGACAGGCCCGTTCTCACACTTGGGGTTTGGGTGGGCTTGGACTCTCTGGACACAGGGTTGGGAAGGGGGTGTAAAGGTATAGCCAGTAGGGGCTAAGAAGGTTATAGCCCAGTTAGGGGCAAGGTTATAGCTGACAGCTAGTGTCAGAGGGTGGCCTATATACTGTTGTGTATTGCTGATGTATGTGTTATGTTATATTCTGCATATAGTAAAGACCGTTGCTATTTTACATCCAGTGTATGTGTTCATTTGATGTGTCCTGCGAGGCACAACTCCCGCTCTGCTGGGAGCCATCGCAGGTGGAGGCGCTGCACCATATAGTATTGTTCCAGAGGATACACCCCAGGCTCTCATTGGCGGAGGCTCAGGCCTCCTGTGAGCCTAACAGGTAAAGCACCACACTGGGTAATACATATAGATTCTCCTCACATGCACCCTATCTGCGATGGGGAAGGGGGGGGGGGAGAATATGGGTTACACACACACACACACATATATATATTAAATTGAAAAAAACATTGTTAAAGTGTAGTAAGGGCTTGTAAGCAAACCCTTCAAAAGTCTGGACATTTCAAAGTTAAGGTGACATGCAAACTTTCCCCCCACCATGCTTTGCTGATGTCATCAACATGACACCACATAGGATATCATAAATGACATCAGCAATGAGATAACGGATTTGTGTTTTTGCATTAGATGGAAAAATCTAAAATATAGTTTAGCCAACAGAAACAGAAAAAAAATTACATTCATTTTTCCCCCATTAAAAATACTAAAACATGTCATTATCCATTTATAAATCTCAGTATTTTTTGGTTCCTTAGAATTCCAGGGAAATGCAGAATACTTTCAGCTAATGCTGCACATTGTAAAAAAGTGAGGGGGGAGGGAGGGGAGAGATAAAGCAGGAGCTGCTTTCAGCACTAGGGGGCAGTAATGCAGTAATTACTAACTCCCATGACACGGTTAAAGCAACAGTCTCCAAAATTCATTTCATGTACTTTCTTGAACCAGAAGATCCAACATACAAACCTGGTGCCAACTAATTCCAGGTCACCAGTGGGATACATATCCAGCCCTGGTTTTGTATCCCCATTCGCTGCTGACACCTTTGCTATAACACAGTAATATGCGAAGAAAGACTAGCCGCGTTATCACACTGTTGCCGAGAGATGTGCGCACTGTTAATGTTTACCTGTACAGTTTTAACTGGGCAGAAATGCCTACAGTAGAAAAGCCCTGGTCTTACCATGGAAGGACCACTCTTTATGGACATGTTCACTGGCCAAAAAGCGGGCACTGTCTGTGCCAGACAGCCAGCCAATGAGGAGATAGTTGCACATTGGTTTGCACTGGTAATGATATTTTTTATCAGCATCAACAACAAAAACTTATCCTCATACGTGACATGAATTGAAAAGCAAAAGTGTTTTTTTTTAACCTTTTCCATGCCATTATAGCGTACTGGGGTATATCATGCACATATGTTCGTTTCTAGGGGGTGATTGGGCTGACCTCTCAGATGGGACAGCCAGTCCGTCCACTTCTGTTACCTGTATCCGGCTACCAGCCGTGTCACATAATCACCCCAGGAGCGATCACGTAACGCAGAAGTGCAAACCGCTGGACCCTCAGCACTGAAACGGTTAATGTTAAGGCAATGGACGGTATATAAGCGCTATGTACATTAATAGCGCTATATAAATAAAGACATACAATACAATCTAACAATTATTAAAATGTTGGTTAAAAATAAAATATATGGACATGCAAACCATGCTGCTATTGGGATGGGCTATTTAGGGACATACCTAAAAACAGCAGTAAAACTTTACAATGCAGCGTGTGATCAGGATGAAAAGAGAAAAAGTCATTTTCTCATAACTTTCATCTTCCCATGACTCACCAAGTGGAGCCTGAAATGACTACAACTTCCAAGCTGATGAAGTCGCTCTCAATACTACAATTATACTTATGAAAAATGACGCACAGGACACATCATGCGTGACAGTAATTATGTGTGTCATTTTTAATAAGTAACGTTGATATCCTTTTTTTTTCCCTGATAAAAAAAATCCCACTATTTCGTTTGTGTTAGAAAGCACAATGGAAACAGATAAAAATCCTATTTTATTTATATAAATATTAAAGAAGCAGCACTATCTAGCCAGAAAATAACCTTCCTTATACACTGGCTGTTCTTTTTTGGAATTTCATTTACTGTTTCCAATACCTTCATAGTGCTTCTTTCACTGAAATGATTTTAGATGAGAAAAGAGGCACAGCGAAAGCCTATAAAAAGGCAAAAAAGCATTTAGCCACGGTATAAATCAAGTTGCATTTCCTTTCTATCCTTTTTAACGCTCATAAAGCACGCAATACAATGAAATAAATGAACTGCATGTGCTGGCAAGGCTGAGCTGGAAACTAATAAAATTCTAATATGAAATAGTTTTTATTTTCCTCCCTTTTTTCCGTCCTTTTGAAGATCCCATTCATAAATCGACAAGCTAATAATTTACAACGGAGAGTTGCTCAGCACTTACTAATTTACAGCTGGTTTACTGCAAAGGAAATGTACAGTAATTGGACGCTCACAAACTGGAGCAGCTCTGTGGGTTTATATCACCGAAAGCTACTTTGTGTGCACCCTGCATGTATGTATCCTTGCCGATATTGGCATCTTGGGACTGGGATGGTCGCCGGAGAACATAGGACCACCGATAAGCTCTGGGGGAACTCTCCTCCCCACCAAGTAAAAAACCAGGGGTCGTGCTTTAAGAGAAGGGTTTCCATTTTTGACATTGGTATTTTTTTTTTTTAGGAAAAATATTTTCTTTGTCATTTCAGACTACAGACATGTTGAGGTGCTTTACTAAAGCCCCGCTCCCTTTCCCCTAACACCTACCATCTGTACAACGTCCCACCCTAAACAGTCCTATAAGCTCTCCTTTTAGTGGGAGAGGAAGTGGAAGGAGGGTGTGTAGGTACCATTGATGCGCAAATAAAAGTTGGATTCCCTGGCAACCATAAATGTTAGAATTAGTTAGCACCCAAGAGTCGAAAATGCACAAGAAGACATGTCCCTATAGAAAAGATGTGTAGGAGACCATTCAAATATAGTGACACTCAATTTTAAATATGTGATACTAGTATAAACTTTATTTTCTGCAGTCAAATATTTTTTACATGTCGTAGCACTCCAGATGTAGGTTTACTTTCTGCAAAAATAGCAAGCATGACAACTGATATATACACACACACACACACACACACACAACACACACACACACACACACACACACACACACACACACACACACACACACACACACACACACACACACACACACACTCAAAAGAATTAGGTCAGTCAAGGATACACAAACAGGGAACTGAGATTCAAACCATGTTTCCCCATTGAAAATCACTGTCTTTAATACCAGGCCGGCCCTTCAAAAAGGTTGAAATATAAAAACTCTTGACAGTATATAAACCCGCACATATAATCTGCCGTGCCTGATTCCCAGATTACAGAAAACATCTGCTCTCCAGCGACTTCTCTGCAGATGTTTACAAACGAATCAAGGTAGACGGCCTCAGAATAATGACTGCTTAATGATTCTTTCAGTGATAATTACGTTTGTGAAGGGGTTGAAAGTAAGGTAGGAAAAATAGCCTATGAGTGAAATCCCTTTTCAGCTTTTATGTCAAGGTTTTCAGTTCTACAGTCACAATCCTTGAGGATAAAAAACAGACGAACAGTACCCGCAGAATACCGTGACTCATTGTTCCTGGCTCCTATGTGTACAGGTGAACAAATGGCAATATGTTTAATTAGTTAAAGCAACAATACCACCACCTTTTTTAAAATATGTAAAGCATGGGACAATGTATTATTGTACATTATTAACTAAGCTGGCAATCGTTTGGTACTATTATAAATTTGGATTTTGTGCCTTACATAATGGCCACCTTTCCGTTCCAATCAATCCTTCAGTCAGTGTAACTCAGCAGCTACAATGTATCAAGATATTGATAAGGTAACATTATCTACTATTACAGGTTACAGCTCAAACTGCTGGGAACATTGGCAACAAATGATCACAAAATAGGAAAGTGTTACAAAGATGACAATCCCTATTGTGAATGTAGACATCCTCAAGCGTCAGTCCCTAATTACAAAATGTATCTGTAACAATGAAAGACCCAGAATAAGCAGGCGGGTCTTATCACGCCCCACGAGAGCGCGGTCTAACGCTCCCATGTCTACTCTTGTGCAGCCCAAGCGTGCCCTCCTTTCTTACAAGATGGGTGTCCCTCGAGGCCTCGCAGATTCTCCCAACTGCCATTGACAGAATATTATGGTTACCATCATGAGTTAGACTAGTCAAAGTGTTCACTCTACTGACCATCTCCCACGCTCAGGCTCTGGGACAAACTTAAATTCAAGTACAAGCTCACAAATAAAAATTCCATGATGACTCCCCTACTAGATAACCCAGAATCTTCACCAGGTCTATCAAAACAAGCTGGAATAAAGTAAATATTACCAGGCTTCTATATATAAGCAAAATCTTAAAATTAAACAGTTTGACCAATTAGTGAGCGAAGAAGATCTCCCTACCAGAGAGATATTATGCTTTCTCCAAATACGAGCTTTTTATACCAAAATAAACCCTGCCAAACCTGAATCATTGTTTGAGACTGTGCTCAGATTAGAGGCAGACAAGCAACGGACATTGACTTTGTTATTGGACATTAACTGGTGTTATATGGGTATTTTTCCCTCGCAGATCCTGAAAACCAAGACAAACTCATCTATATTAGACTGTGGGAGGCAGAACTCTGAGAAGATTTGGATGGAGATAACTGGGATGAGATCTTCGAACAGTGGCCAGAAGCTCCATATGCACGACAATTAAGGAAAACGCATACAAAGTAATGATGCACTGGTTCCCAGAAGCTATTTCTAGATACGTACCAGGATAGACTCCCTATAACATAAAGGCTGTGGGGCAGCCGCGTCTTTCCTCCACATGTAGTGGTCATGACCCCAAATATCTGACTTATGGAAACAGATATAAGCCTCGCTCCAAACAGTTTAAATAATGATATCCCTGTGGACCCATGGATTTCTAAACAGGACCCTCCAGAACCTTACGAGAGGCGAAAACAAGTTGATCACAGACATAACTACAGCAACTGAGATGTATAATAGCCGGTCTCTGGAAACAAAATAAGATACCTACCCACCCTTACATTAGGAATAAAATATGGTTCATCTGTGAGATGGAAAGATGACCAGCTTCCTGAATGACATATGCCACAAATTCCAAAGGGCCTGGCCACCCTGGTTAGCTCACACGGGAAGCGCGCACGTACAGCCTAGTTCAATATTTATGTAGACCGCCCCCTACAACTCCCCCGGTCTCGCCTTCCTGCCAAGCTACCAATTTAAAGAGTAGGCACAAAACGCAAGAAGGCGCACCACAGACCATCATTAATGAGCCCCTGTGCCAATAAGGGTCAATGACTAGATTTATGAAGTACAAATGATGTACAAAATCTATATACCTTTCCCCTGTGATGTAAAGGCACCCCCTCCACCATGCCCCTCCTCTAATTATTTCTGTACCCTATTCCCTTACCCCTTCCCATTATACGTACATGTATGTTTTGTTCTGAGTAAACCCCATTAAAAATTAAGTTGAATTTAAAAAAATAAAATAACAAAGTGCTTTAAAACGTTGAGGTTTTTGTTTTACAATAAAAACTATTTTTAAACATGTTTGAAGGTTGTCTTGGAAAATAATTGTAATCTACAGTATGTAGCCCCGGTAAGAAATGGGGGCTATATATATCTTCCTCCTACTGGTGTAAGTCCTGTTAAGGGCAGGCCGTCAGTAGTTATCCTGGGTTTTTTCCCCACATCAAGCCCTGCTTTGAGTGATAGAGGCAGGCCCCTGACTCTGTTGCAGGCCTAAGACAGAGGGGAGGTCCTGCTGACATCATTAGGGACAGGGCTGTCTCTATTTAGTGGGCTGTTCCTGTAAGTGACAGTTAGTTGAGAGTTGGTTCTGTCTGTCCTGGAAGCAGGAAGAGTTGGTCAGAGAGAGAGTTGGGAGAAGGAGACAGGAGAGAAGACACTCAGCCATATTGAGTAGAGCTGATAGCACATAGTGCTGTGGACCAATGCCCCTCACCCTGCTGAGGAGGTGAGGGGGGGAATCTAACCTCACCCAGAGGGTATACTCTTGGGTGGGGGTCAGGGGTATGGAGGACCCATACAGACCATCCTGCAGGGGTACCGCCTGGAGGAAAAGGAGAGAAGGCCCATACCCTGTACAGTGCATATGATCTGCTGAGGTGCATGAACTGTTGCTGAGTGCTGTATAAGGACAATAAAGACATTGCTGCTTTTATACAAAAGAGACTGTGTGTGAGATTGGAATCTCTCGCCCTGGGACCAGGGCTTCTCTGGGAGGATTCCAGCCTATTTCCTAGGTTTTTGCCAGAGATGGAGGCGCTGCACCACCACCACTAAAGATGAAGGCATATACCCCAGAAGCCTGTCCCTGTCATCCCCAATACCAACGCGGGAGACTCAGGCCCTCCTGTTACTAGCAGGTATGCACCACCAATACACATGTAACCAGCCCACACCCCCACCCCTAGGGGTCTAATCTGCAACCGGGGGGGGGGTGGGGGGGGAACATGGGTTACATTTGGAGGCGAGCTGCTGAGATCCAGAACAGGACAGGCTTTCAGCAAGGCAGAGCGGGAAGAGTGAAGTGCACCTTCCGTGCAAGTACTGGATAGAGTAGGGCATGTAATACCAGGGGTAGTCAGGGGAGCGTGGATTCCCGCACAGTACGCCCTGGGTGCCCTAAGAGGGTCATGTAAGATAGGTGTGTGGCTATAGCTGTTCTAGTCCCTTGAGGCAGATAGTGTATGGCAACTGGGGGGGTTAGCCTGTTAACTAGTCCAGGGACCATGGCCCAGGGTCCGCACTATGAGTGGCCAAAAGTAGGAGACGCCCGTACCTTAGGGAGATGCCCGGGTACACTAGCCAGCACCCACATAAAACACACCACAGAGTACTTGTAGGAACCGTCAGCGCGTGCGGTGCACAGAGAAGGAGTTCTGCCTAGCCTGGGGTATGCCACATCATATCAGTGGGTAAAAGCATAAGAGAGAGCATGCAGAGAGCGTTCAGTGAGCAGCTGGAGAACAGTCAGTGTCTAGGAACGAGTTACACACTAGACACTGAGCGTAGCGATATTATACATTTGCAGGGCTCATCAAAGATGGGGGATGTCACTACATGTGCTCCGCGGAGCAAAAAAGAGTTAAAAATGGCGACCGCAGCGCCATCCACGGCCCAGCAGTTAGCAGCCGAACCAAAATGGCGACTCCCGCCAATGCTGGATCACGCACGTGAAGCGTGCAAAGAGACTGTTAGAGAAATATGGCAGGAGATGTGCAGGGGTTTGGCGCCAAACCCAGATCCCCTGCACGAGGAGCGGAGCGGCGCGAAAGCCGAAAGCCCACCCACCTGTGCTGTGACTGGTCGACAGACAAGGCCACGTCACACTGAAAGAAGGAGTGCCCCTCCTCTTGTTTCCACCAGAGGGAGGGGGCACAAGAGAGCCAATCAGAAGCGTCCTCCCCAGCGAAGGGAGGGACAGGAAGTGAGAGCGAGGAACATCACTTCTGCCTGACATTCGAAGAGCAAGGAGCTGAATTACTGAACTGTTCAACCCCTACGTGCAATATGTCAGAGCTAAACACGACGATCTTCCAACTCCCAGGAGGCTTCCTGGTGGTGGAGATCGAGGGCCGAGAGTACCTCCGGTGCCTGTGCGTCCACTGCAGGACACCCGGACCGCCCGCAAGCACCAAGGCACAATGCCCTCAATGTGGCACGTACTATCTATGGCTTAATGAACCATGGCCCATGCTAAAGACACCTTGGGGTGCCTCTCCGGGAACACTAACGGAGGTGGCGGAGATAACAGACGAGGCTGCCCTAGTTCCCTGCACCCCTGCTGAGGTGGGAACCAAGGCCCAGCCAATTACAGAAGCAGGCCTGCCTTATAACATAACTACTATAGTTCTCTAGAAGCAGGCCTGCCTTATAACAGAACTACTATAGTTCTCTAGAAGCAGGCCTGCCTTATAACAGAACTACTATAGTTCTCTAGAAGCAGGCCTGCCTTATAACAGAACTACTATAGTTCTCTAGAAGCAGGCCTGCCTTATAACAGAACTACTATAGTTCTCTAGAAGCAGGCCTGCCTTATAACAGAACTACTATAGTTCTCTAGAAGCAGGCCTGCCTTATAACAGAACTACTATAGTTCTCTAGAAGCAGGCCTGCCTTATAACAGAACTACTATAGTTCTCTAGAAGCAGGCCTGCCTTGTACCTAGGTCTCTAGAACTAGAAACAGACCTGACTCAACTGAACTAGGCCTCTGGAAACACTATGGTCTCTACTCCTGAAAGCCGCCTGGTTCCCAACTTCTGTTGTCCTGGAATTTTTCTGAATTAAGTGTCTGTCTTTTCCTCAAAAAGAAACTTGGGTGTTCTAAATAAAAACATGCAGTGTTCTTAACCTCATTTAGTATGCACTATTGTTTCATGGTAAATACAATCAGATGTATACACACACACACCCTAAACAAGTAAAGGCTCTTTTCTCAAAAATAAGCACAATGTCCAACAGGCAAACCCACAGACCAACACCCATTAGAAAAATACATAATCCACATGGGAATATGTGGTACCGACACAGAATACAAAAGCAGGGAAATTCATCTAACAAAGAATACAAGCACAAACTCACTATTAACACTCTTTAAAAAAAAAAGTACTTTCAACCCAGAAAGATCCTAATCAGTATCTGGTGCCAATGTTCATTGAGATAATTACAGATGGGCCAACATGAAAATTCTTCATACATGAAATTATAGTGTACGATGCTCACAGGTGTGTACTTTATGTGTACTGAATATATATGACAAGGGTTTAGCAAGGCTAAAAGTAATTAGGGAAAAAGAATTGGGGATTTAGCGGGGCACCCCAAATTACAAATAAGATATTCCCCATTTGTAAACAAAAACCGTGTGAAGGATGGAAATCCTAATTTTTTTAATGTTCTGAGAAGTGGAAACGTTCACTTATGATGGTATAAAGCTGAAAGAAACAATCTCTCCCCCTCCCACACCCCTCCCCCTCAAAAAAAACTTTTATATTTTACAGTAGTGGGTAAGTGGTTCCGACTGGCAGGGCTCTTCCCCCTCTCCTCCCCCCCCCCTAGATATCAGGGGTTAAATCTTCTGGTAAATGAAAATCAATCAATGGCTACATGGGTTACATGCCACGTCAGTGATCCGTCTGCCGTATTGTGTCCTCTGGCTACTGCCCTTAATATGTTGGGAATGGGGAAATGGCAGATTAGCGCTGTTCGGTTCAGGTACTCTGCTTGAGCACCGCATTATGAAACCTAAAGTGGTAGTAATGTAAGAATAATGTAATATTGCACGGCTTTGGCTGGCAACAATAAAAAGCTTTGATCGCCTCCCCCAGTTCTGCAAGAGTTAACATGACTGTTAAGGAAAGTACAAAAGAGCTGCTTCCTTTTACTTTTAAGGGAAGGGGGTTGCTTCTTAGATGGGATTAAGCTGATCTTTTTGATGTTCTGTCACAGCATTCATCTTTTAGAGGAATGTCACTTAGAACGTTCATTTTCTCCTCTCAAATTTTCCAAAATACAGCTACCAACACGTTTGTACACCCGGAACTGCTATGCAGAGCAGCCCATCACACAAATGTGCATGATTATATATCCTTTGTGTGCGCTTTACCAACATAGTCATTACCGCTTTGTTGCCTATCTATCCATCTATCTATTTCTCTATGTCTCTTTCTATCTTCACATATATCTCTGCAAACACTTAGGCTTAGATTTACTATATAGAGCTAAGCTGAGAGTCACTTTATGGCCCAAAGCACCACTTAGTCGATATGGCCCGTAACCAGTAGATGAGAATGAGATCAAGTAATAATGAATTGAATCAGTGTGCATGGTTAAGGATATAAACAAGGTAGACAAGGAGTGATCATCTTCACCGAGACTGAGCAAGCCAAGCTAGCAAACGTATCCGCACCCTTTCTTTAAGGCCTATCTGTTTTCTTAATACTCTGGGGAACTCCTGCAGGCTTATAGTCAGTCAGTCAGTCTCTCTCTATCTCTCTAGAGAGAGAGAGAGAGAGACAGAGAGAGAGAGACAGAGAGACAGAGAGACAGAGAGACAGAGAGACAGGGAGACAGAGAGAGAGAGAGAGAGAGAGAGAGAGAGAGAGAGAGAGAGAGAGAGAGAGAGAGAGAGAGAGAGAGAGAGAGAGAGAGCTGCTGTGTCATTACTAGAACCTGGGACCATGCAGATATAAATTCATTTAAAGAGGTATTCCAAGCAACATGTACATTGAAGCAGAGGGTTTTTCCAGAGCTGAATCAAATTAGTTCATCTCTGTGAACCACCTGCTTCCCGAGATACTTACCTCGGAAGGGGGTGCCGTCCAGCTGGGCTAGTTGGGGATATCGAAATGGCGGCTTAAATGTCCTCCATCATACGGGCCAATAGGATGCCATGACATCATCCCTTGTGTCTTCCTATTGGCCCACATGCCCGGGAGCTTTAAACTCAGAGATACCAGCACCCCCTATGGAGGTCTGTATGTCGGGATGCAGGGCTTTATTCCAGTTCTCCTTTTTACTTACGTTCATATTGCACTCTGCTTCCCAACAGCCTTGCATTACTTTGGCACATACAGAGCTGAAAATCTAGAACTCGTGCTGACATGGAGATGAGATTGGTACAGTGCTCCCAGGCAGCTATTTTGGTGCAACAATGATAGTTGGGCAGTTACATAGAACGCGTGCTCTGTGATGTGCCAAAATACTTTGCTTTGATTCTGTCCTATAGTTAGGAAAACGGATTATATGTAGCAAAGGGAGGAGAGACGTTACTTGATGTACTGTAGCATTAGTCTACAAATGTAATGTTTCATTCAAACTGTCACATCTCAGCCTACATTTACTGCAGCAAAGGCATCGAACTGACAAAATAATACAATTACCAACACGCTGCATGTGGTTAATACAGGCTGTTTGGTAAATCTGCTATTGGTTTCTGTGGTGCGGGATTAAATGTTGGGGAGGAAATGCTTGCACAGAACACGGCTCCCTCTATGTATTACTAGGCCAATGCTCCCTCTATGTATTACTAGGCCAATGCTCCCTCTATGTATTACTAGGCCAATGCTCCCTCTATGTATTACTAGGCCAATGCTCCCTCTATGTATTACTAGGCCACTGCTCCCTCTATGTATTACTAGGCCAATGCTCCCTCTATGTATTACTAGGCCAATGCTCCCTCTATGTATTACTAGGCCAATGCTCCCTCTATGTATTACTAGGCCAATGCTCCCTCTATGTATTACTAGGCCAATGGTCCCTCTATGTATTACTAGGCCAATGCTCCCTCTATGTATTACTAGGCCAATGCTCCCTCTATGTATTACTAGGCCAATGCTCCCTCTATGTATTACTAGGCCAATGCTCCCTCTATGTATTACTAGGCCAATGCTACGTTCGCTATGTAAGCAATCGTGGAATTCTGTGAATGCATGAGGGAATAACTCTTATCTCTGAAAAACAACAAAGCACATTATAGAAATACAAGGTTATAGATCATCACATTTAGGACTCTGTTGTGGTGCCAGAAGAGTTTCATTAAGTTTTGCAACTAATTTCAGAGAGGGTCCTTGGAGGCAGAGAACTGCAGTGGCAAGTTACAGTACTTATCAGATTTGATGCTTGTTTTATTTTTTTTTAATCTCTGTAAACATTTCCAGGTTATTAAAAAAGGGTTTTGGCTCTGGCGCTTATTGACTGTTATGCAGCAGTTTGCTCACCCGAGGATCAGCACACTGTAAGCTTGCTGCATTCAGTCTGAGGGAGACTGGACTCAATGGGTCTTGTTCAATATACAGTAAAGCTGTCTTCTCCTTGCTAGGAAAGATTTCTGCCCCATCATTTAATAGGGGATAATTTATATTATCTCCTGTCATAGTCAGTGGTTGACAAATCACCAAAAAATCTACTCGCCACACAAAAAAATCTACTCGCCACCTAGTACCAAACGTGTGCTGCTTGGGCCAATATTTACTCGCCCGGGGGTTAAATCCACTCGCCCAGGGCGAGCAAATGTATAGGTTTGTCGAACACTGGTCATAGTTATTATATAATCTGACCTGGAGGGGCATGCGATCTGTCAATCATTAATGGCAATGTCTTTGTAAAGCAAATTCAAAGTACTGTACTACTCTTTATTTTTATTCACAGACATACAGGTCCACTTTCTGTTTAAAGACCTGCATTCTTTTTAGCTTTTGATTTATTTTGATAAAATATGTATTTTTATGTAGTAGTTAAAAGTCTTGCCCTGATGTTTAACTAATTTTCTAGGAGGATGGGGGGGGGGGGGGGGGGGGTGGGAGCGGCGCTTACAGAGGCCCCGCGCTCTTCCCCAAAACATTTAAATTAAATGCCGGGGCACCGCGCGAGGCCTCTGTAAGTTCCCTTACCTTGTTTCCAACGGCTTTGGGCGACGTGTCGCCATAGCAACATGACGTCACATGACCAGGCTGCGTCATTTGACGCCGGAAACAAGGTAAGGGGGTGGGAGAGCAGACAGGGGGGCGCAAGGGAAAACAGTTGCGCGCCCCTGCTCTAAGCTACTTGACTAATGGTAAGTAGAGGGCTTGTAAGTTAAAGCAGCAGTTCAAGCAATATCTTATATGTGTTTTTTTTTTAATAAATCAGTTCTGTACGATGAGAAAATACTTGTAGCATTTAAAAAAAAAAGAATGTTTTAAAGTTTTTAATGTTTCTAATGTAGGAAGCATTTCCAAAGTGACAGCCCCTTCCTCTTCTGATAGGCTCTGGCTCTTGAGCCCCGCCCTCTCTCTAGCAGTGCACCAATTGTATCTAGTAACTGCCCAATCAATCATATTCCAGGACTATATTGCCCACAATGCTGTGCAAGAGCTGAATTAAATAACACTGGTCAAGCGATCGATTACAGGAGAACGGATCGATCTGCAGCTTAGCTAATCACTTGTCAGTGTGTAGATTGTATTGATTCACATATTGAATGGGGGAAAAAATATATATTTTTTTAAAAAAAAGGCAGCTTGAACTGCAGCTTGAACTCTTTCACTGACAACGCTGCCTGCAACACATGGGTGAAAATGAGCTTATGTAGCAAAATTCAAAACTAGCCATTTTTGCATTAAATTGACACATTTGTGATCCTTTTCAATAACAACCTCATAAGAGCAGGCGCTACATAACATACATATAATGGGGCTGTGTTACTGTTTGCCTGGATTGTCATCATTCACTTTATCTTTCAGGAATCCTCCTGGACTGAGCTCTCACAGGCACGTGTTCATGTTCTCAGTACAGCAAGGCACGTTTCTATAAATGTGCCATTTGTGCATTGGCTTTTGAACTGGGGAGTGTCAACAATATGATTCAGGGAGGAGTTACAATCAGGGGTGCTCAATTCAGTCCTCAAGCCCCCCCAACAGGTCAGGTTTTCAGGCTATCCCACTTCAGCCCAGCTGGCTCAATCAGAGGCTCAGTCATCGACTGATTGAGCCACATGTGCTGAAGCAGGGATATCCTAAAACCCTGACCTGTTGAGGGGGGGGGGAGGAGGCTGGAGTTGAGCGCCCCTGAGCTATATGACACACGTCATAAAAATAAGTATCATATTGTGGTGTATCTGTGCTCTCTTTTTTCTCTTTTGTTCATAAAGCAATTAGGTCTGAGGTGGGGCAACCCTCCCTAGCTAATGATCTGTGGGAAAACGTATGAAACATAGTTACATAAAAGGCAGCAGATACCTAGGTAATTAGGCCCACCTAGTTTCACCACTTTTCTACCTATTACAAAACTTCCCACCATGTTACATGTAGATCCCTGTATTGCTTTTATATTTAAGAGAGCCTCCATCCCAAGCTTCCTTGTACCAGACTCAGACCACCTCCGCTGGAAGGCTAATGCATGAACCCACCACTCTTTCAAATGCTAGCAAGTTTCCAGCATGTGGTCTACACACACAGTGGAAGTAGTGGAGTGCATTTAAGAAAACGTTTGTGTGCACTGGTACGCAGACGCCTCCATTTTCTCCAGGCCACTAAAAAAAGCTATATTACAATTACTATATTACTCTCCTATGTCCTTCTGCACATGAATAAAATATCTGGGTTTGGGTTTCTCACTGACTCGTGCTGAACTCCCTTCTGTCAGGACACATTTAATTGGGCGATATGTGAGACACCTTTGTGGCAACAGATGTTGCCTGTCACAGATAAACAAAGAATCTCCTTAGGAAAAAATGTAAAGTATAAAAAGTACCCTTAGGGTATAAACTAAGTTGACCTTTCATTCTCTTTTGTCCCAGAGAGACTAAGAAACTCCTCTAGAAATGACCAAACCAGAAGACAGCATATTATTTTACAAATCTAACAATGTGTTTCTTCTTCTTTTTAAATTTCCCCATTGGAATAATATATTCTGAATTCAATTGTGTTAAGCAGAAAAAAAACCCTTGTTTCTAATGACTCTGACTCCACTAGACTTGGTATAAACCAAGAAAAAAAACCCGAATCACTTTTTGTATAGGAAGAGAGGTTAAAGGTTAAACAATTCTCAGCTTCCTGTCTAGTCATAGGGAAACTTAGCAGTCTATTAAAAAAAAACACTGATTTAAATCACCTTTTCTATATTTGAACGCTGTTTGTGATGTTTACAGTGATTCTTCTTATGTTCATGCTGTAACATTCCACACATACCTTATTTTAAGGTTTTTATGGACAGGCATGTTAACTTTCGCTGAATTTCTCTGAGTCTTGCTGATTTTTATCAACATTTCACAGACGTCCATGTTTCACTGATAAAAAAATAATCTGTAAAATTGTATTTTGACTAAGGACCCTCGAGTCGGCATTGAAGTCTGTCCTGAGAGGTGGACATCCCTGCGAGGCGATCGAGAAAATGAGTGAACGTTGAATAACATGCAAGATATAATTTCTACTGTGAAAGAATATAAAACCCAGAGAGTTGAATATATCAATAACGCTGAATTGACCAGAAAGTAACACTCCAAAATCCAGGAACTCAAGTAACAGGGCTGGGACATAAACACTGTAAGTGCTCGTTTGCATGTCATTACCCAGAATCCCAGGCTGCAGTGGAAGCATTGGACAGGGGTGCTCAACTCCAGTCCTCAAGTTCCTCCAACAGGTCAGGTTTTCAGGATATCCCTGCATCACCACAGGTGGCTCAATCAGTCCCTGCTTCGGCACAGGTTGCTCAACCAGAGGCTCAGTCTTCGATGGAGCCTCTGATTGAGTCACCTGTGCTGCAGCTGGGATATCCTGAAAACCTGACCTGTTGCAGGGGGGTATGAGGACTGGAGTTGAGCCCCCCTGTGCTAGGAGATAACGGGGAAAAGCCGGGATGTGGACCTGTCTGAGACGTGAATGTGCTCACAAGGGGTATTTTTATTTGACATAACCCCTAAAATAATACAAGCAACCCCACTGCTCTCAGCCTATGTTAGGTGGCTCTGCATGCGCTTTATGTTCCTCTAATCCACTGTACTGCGTTACTAAATATGCGGGTGCTTTAAAAGTGTATGTTAATAGCAACAACACATAATTACAGCCTGTAGTTGAGATAGCGTTAGACAAGCCACTTACTTGCCCATCACACTGCACCCTGATGAAAACTGATGACGTAAAAAGGCAGTAAATGTCAATGACCAAAAAGTTCACTAGAGGTCCATGTTTGTGTTTGACGGGGAGCAAGTTCTCTGTCCGCTGATGACATAGAGATGTAAAAAGGCTGATGCAAGCTGGAAACAGCCAGTGAAATACAGCTATTGAGAACACAGAAGAAAGCTCTCCCTGTCACCGACATCCCCAGAGAGCGATCGTTTCCTTCTGCATGCTGTTTGCAGGCTGCTGATGTAACGCAGAAACCTCATTAAATCAGTAGATATATTAACCTCAGCTTTTGTAATAGATGCTGGGCAAAAAGTCATAACAGAAGGGTATATCAGCAGTTCTGCCTACTTGGCTATGTATCTAAAACCATTACAAAGCATTACATATGGGCATACAAATTGCACTAAAGGAACCCGTGAACCGGTTCTGTTAAAGGCGCAGTCACTCCTAGGACGAAAGAGAACAAATGACAGTCAAATAATGAAAGCAGCAAAGAGTGTATATATATATATATATATATATATATATATATATATATATATATATATTATATATATATATATATAAACCATACGCACACATCACTTCCACTGCAGCAAGGGATTCTGGGAAATGACATGCAAATGAGCACACAATGCCACTTTTTGCTTCAAAACCATTTTAAACATGGTTCCCTATAGGCTTAAGCTTTCTGCATGGTCACAGCTTTAAGCACAGCCAGGGTTAAGATGCATAGCCACCCACAGGCAGCTGTTTCGACCTTAATGGGTCTCATCAGTGTGGGGTTGGTTACACTGGCTATGCAACATTGCTTCATTACATAGCCAGTGTAACCAATGGTTTTGAAGCAAAAAGTGGCATTCTGTGCTCATTTGCATGTCATTTCCCAGAATCCCTTGCTACAGTGGAAGTGCTGTGTGCTGGGAGATAATGGTGAAAGGCAGGGTTGCAGACCTGCCTAAGACATGCAAATGAGCACACAGTAATATTTCCATTTCCTATATGCCTTACTGTGGAGGGTTTTTGTCACTTTTTTTAACTCACCATATACATATATACATACATACATACATACAATGCAGCTTTTCGATTGGGTGATCCTTTGCAAATGCTGGCAAAACAAAAAAAAAGTAAATAGCTCAGCAACCAGGGGGTCTCCATAGCGCTAAATCCTGCAATTCAGCTCTGGGTGACCATATGTTTGTATAAGGTAAACAAAAAAAATGACTTGATTTTTTGTTATAATTGGTTAAATTACCTGATTGACACCTCACCCCCCACCCACTTTTTTTTTAAATAGCAAATATAATTTAAAACAACGTTTCTATGTTAAACAAAACCTTTGATGAAACCAGAATGATTTAGATAGGCGCTAAATAAAAGTGCAGTGGTATAATGATAGATTCACACAGGAAAAAATATATAAGTAACTTAAACGATGTCTCAACCTTCCTGTGGGGGATATGTACAGATCCCCCTCAAATGGAATGGATACAGGTGGTTGGAAGGGAGCCACAGTCGCAGGAACATCCAAAAAATAAAAGGAAATATAATAGTGCAATATGTTGTGATAAAGCGAATTTTGAGATGTCTTGGCTCTATAGAGTGTCTACTTACAATAAGTAGGTGTATAAAAAGCGTATTGCAAAGTAAGGTGGTGTGTAGCAGGCTGCAGAGACAGGATCCTCGCGAGTTTGAGGTGAAGGAGATCTCACTCAGGTACACATGCCACAGGAAAAGATACAGAAAAGACCATAGTACAGATCGGACAAAATCAGTTTGTATTAAAAGCAGGGTAAAAGTTGTACTTACAATAAGTACATAAACAATGTACACGTAGCGTTTACTTTAGAGGTGAAACCGGCGTCTATGTGGGTAGCCTCTAGCTGCTGCAACTCCCAGTCCTCCTCGTCGGATCGCGATGACTGGCGTCTGACGTCACTACCAGCGCAAGGGTGACGGCTTCCGATCCGGAACACAGAGGTTGGCAGACAGCAGGGGGACCGCAGACTAGGCACCTTCTCCTTCTGGGCAGCTGTGCAGGCTGCAGGAATAGGCTCAACGCGTTTCGCTGTGTTACACCACAGCTTCCTCAGGAGCAAGTGAACACGGAATATGTAATTTATCTATTGGAATGTCCATGTGGACTCCAATACGTGGGCAAAACAAAACGAGCAATAAAAACACGTATTTTAGAGCATTTGAGCAACATTCGTAGAGGAGTTTTAACCCACAGTGTTTCCAAACATTTTGCACTGTTTCATAATTCGAGCACTAAAGGTTTAAAATTTACGGGTATAGAAAATGTGTTACAGCATTGGAGAGGTCGCAGCAGAGATATTGACTTAAGTAAACGTGAAATGTTTTGGATTCACAAATTAAACACCTTAATACCACACGGTCTGAATGCAGACTTTGAAATAATACCATTCTTAATCAACTAACATCTGTCCAATAGTCCTAATATCTCTGCTGTACCCACTTGTATACCCTACCTACTCCTTCCTTTATCCCCATTACCACAGATCTCTCTCCTGTTCCCTTCCCTCCCCCCCCCCCCCTTGATCTCAAGCCTTTGAGATCTTATGAACATAAGAATACGCTACTATCTATGTCACTGATCATATTTTATTTCTCTCCCCCTTTTTATCTCTCCGCCACCATGCTGAGCTATATAGTCTGCATAGTTTTATTGATGTATAGGGCATTTTTTATAAACATTATAAACATTTTTTATAAACATTATAAACATTTTAATATCTATTAGCATCTTTTATGCACCTTATATTTTTTTGTGATATGTAATATTAAAGTTTTAGTGTAATTGCGTCGTTTTTGGACCATAGAGTCATGTACCTTTAAGAGGAGGACCTATGTAAAATCAAGCTTTTATTGAGTAATTGTCTCTGGTATATAAACTGCACACCCACTAGGGGTATTCACTTGCTCCTGAGGAAGCTGTGGTGTAACACAGCGAAACGCGTTGAGCCTATTTCTGCAGCCTGCACAGCTGCCCAGAAGGAGAAGGTGCCTAGTCTGCGGTCCCCCTGCTGTCTGCCAACCTCTGTGTTCCGGATCGGAAGCCGTCACCCTTGCGCCGGTAGTGACGTCAGACGCCAGTCATCGCGATCCGACGAGGAGGACTGGGAGTTGCAGCAGCTAGAGGCTACCCACATAGACGCCGGTTTCACCTCTAAAGTAAACGCTACGTGTACATTGTTTATGTACTTATTGTAAGTACAACTTTTACCCTGCTTTTAATACAAACTGATTTTGTCCGATCTGTACTATGGTCTTTTCTGTATCTTTTCCTGTGGCATGTGTACCTGAGTGAGATCTCCTTCACCTCAAACTCGCGAGGATCCTGTCTCTGCAGCCTGCTACACACCACCTTACTTTGCAATACGCTTTTTATACACCTACTTATTGTAAGTAGACACTCTATAGAGCCAAGACATCTCAAAATTCGCTTTATCACAACATATTGCACTATTATATTTCCTTTTATTTTTTGGATGTTCCTGCGACTGTGGCTCCCTTCCAACCACCTGTATCCATTCCATTTGAGGGGGATCTGTACATATCCCCCACAGGAAGGTTGAGACATCGTTTAAGTTACTTATATATTTTTTCCTGTGTGAATCTATCATTATACCACTGCACTTTTATTTAGCGCCTATCTATTTTTTGGATGTTCCTGCGACTGTGGCTCCCTTCCAACCACCTGTATCCAAACAAAACCTTTGGCCAGTTTTTACAATCTTTATCTGATGTGTTTTGGTAATAAGACTGTTTTCTGTTCCTCAAAACCTACTGTAGAGGTGAATCTGTTATCTTTGCTTTGTATGTATAGTATAGCTATTATGGTATAGCAATTATGAAGCCACCGTTAGTCAAACAAATATACAGAAGTAGCTAATATATTTGAATTCAGCAGGCCCAGAGCAAAAGAAAAAATATTCATTTTTGACAGGGTGCAAATAATTAAGACTGTGACTTTAAGGTGACTGACTATTTCTAGGGAAGCTGAATACAATGATACATTGTCTATACATCTGATTCCCCTGCATGAATGGTTCCATCACAAGGTAACATTACTGCGCATACTTCTGCACAGGCTGATGAATCTTGGTGGACTGTGAGCGGGCGGAGAGAGAGGTGTAGGGATATTACTGAATTCTTCAAATGCTCAGCACACTCACATCAAAGCTCTCGAGCCATCGGGGAACCATGAAGCTCAGTAATGATGAGTTGCTTACATTACAATAGTAGAGACTATTCAAATCGTGTTATGTAAATCAAAACAGTAGCATCAACTGGCTTAATGCTTCCATTTCCTTACATGCGGGATGCATTTAATGGGCCGCATAAGTAATGACACATATGATACATCAATAAACAAACTGAACTCTTTGCGCTGGAACTCTGCTGCTATGTGCTTGCCATAAAAAGCAACCAGGAGACGAGAAGGTGAGAAGAACAGAGTTATCACTAGCCTATTAAATCAAATGCTTTCTAACATGTCTATTTGCAGAATTCTACCAGCCACATGGATGGTGACAAGGTGTAGGTGCATTGCAAATTGTGACACCTCTTAATAGTCCAACATTTTGTTAATTGTATAGCAGTTGAATGCAAGCTGAACAGAATTTCAGATGTGCTGTGGAAAAGAAAGACTTGGAAGGTCTTGGAAGCTTCTGAACTACTAGACAAATTCAAAGCTTCCATGTTGATGCATTCAAAGATATCACAAGCTGCAATAAAACGTGTTCCAATGTTTAAGGAATGGTAACCAACCAAGCCACGTGCCACAATATGTCTCTCCGTCACGGTTATAGCGAATGGCTTGGAATTTAGTAAATTCTACTATCAAATGGATTTATTTTCAAAATGTGCCACTATCAAGGGCCTAATGTATACAAGAAAATGAGATTGCTAAGTTACCCTCAAATTAATCGAATCTACCATTAATGCTTTATTTTTTATGCATTTTAAATGCATTATGTTTTCCCCTTTGGAACCGGTGTTAGGTTTTGTATTTGCCTATCCCTCCGCAATGGCACCCAACGTAGAAGTAATGTCTTCGGAAAATGATACACAGCAACAGCAGTTTCAATTATTTCATTTTATTTACACCAAAGGTATAAATAGGGCACAAGACAGAACATTGGTCAGAGAACGGGGAATGCTACAAAAATAAAGGACAGGCACTGATGCTGGGAGGGTGGTAAGTGCTGGAAAAATATCAAGAAGTACTTTAATGAAATGAGAACAATAAAGGCATTCAACAATACCTGTGATAGGCACAAAGGTAAAGTAAAAACAAATTGGAGTAACAAATAAGGTCAAAGTCTTTAAAGAAGCTTTGATGGGCAAAGTGGTCCCAATCTGTTTGTCTCTCTGTATTTCATAAGTCCATTTTAGCATCAATAGCAATGAATGATACCAATGAAAGACGTAACGTCTTACATGGGCACAGTTTTTTGTCCAGTGCTTCAAGAATTGATCTTGGTAACATACATTCCACTTAGAGAGACAATCTGTCAAACTCACAGTAGAAGGCCGCATGGTTAACCCTATGAGGATCAGCCAGCTTTATAATAAGTGTTGGCCTGCAGCGACTGAATCTTTCAAATATGATGGACGCAAGTAGAAACAAAATATCTCCATGAAAAAAACAGAGACATTTCGCGAAAATTTCCCCCAGCAAATAACACCATTGTATTTGATAAAAGTAGTAGTAGACAATATGACAACATAGCCACCAGCAGATGTGACAAGTTCCACCACCATCCACCCTGCCAGCTGGCAAGCTCAGTACGACTACAAAATCAATTAGCATGTAAAATGAGATACTTCTCACTTCTATGGTCTGCATAGAATATGACTGGAGTGGTGCCGTGTGGATGCAGGAAGGATTTTGTTTCCCATATGCATTTCACAATCCAAATGTATAACAATAGGCACAAAAGAATAAAATAGACTGCCATGTGTTTGCTAAATGTATCCCTTCAGAAAGGGTTGTAAGATGAATGCATTCTGTTCTATTGTGTGAATCGGGGGTGTTTAAACTTTTGCAGCTGTGCCCCCCCCCCCCCCCCCCGCCTGCTGCCCCCGGTGCTCGTGCCCCCTTACCTCTGTTCCCTGCGACAAATGATGCTGCGGGGTCATGTGACATCACGTCACATGACCCCGCGGCGTCATTTGACGCCACGTTGCCATGGCGACGCGTGAGCAGCCGTCTGAATCTCGGCTAGTAGTAGGGAAGGGATGTTGCAGAGGCCTCATGCGATCCCTGGCATTTCATTTAAATGCCTTGGGGAAGCGTGCTCTCCCTTTGGAAAATGTTGACCCACCTCCTGCGTGGGGCGCGCCCCCCAGTTTGCGCCCCCCCCCCCTGGTATAAGGCATCAAGCAGCATGCACCAATGCATCTTCTAGGCTTGTTTTTATTGGATTTAATCACCGTGTCTTATTTATTTTTGCCTCTTATGTTGTACAAATAAAGAATTAACTATAAGCCTGTACCAATGCCAATGCTAGATAGCACTGTGTCCCTGGAAGGAAAACTCTTTATTTAAATTTAAATTTTTTACTTCCACAATAGCACATCTGTCAACAGTATGAACATGAGTAATGAATTTATTTTCCTGTTTCTTAAGAACCTGGTTTAGCAAAATTGACCATGGGACTTGTAGGAAATCAAGATTTAGCACCTTTGGGATCACCTTTTGAATTCCTTGTCAAAATAATGGTACCTTAGTGCATGGGGTACGCAAACTGGGGGCGCGCCTCCCAGAGGGGCGCAAGATTTTCTGAGGGGGGGGGAGCGCGCGGCAGTTCTAGAGGTCCTGCGCTCGCCTCCAAGGCATTTAAATTAAATGCCGGAGGAACACGCGAGGCCTCTGTAACACACTTATCGTACCTTTCAGCGACGCATCCGCGTGGTTACCATGGCAACGTGACATCACATGACCCCACACGTCATTTGACGCCGGGGCCGAGTGTGGGGGGGGGGGTGGAGCGCCAGCCGCAGAGGAGAGCAGGCATGGGTTCGCACGGGGAACAGTTTGCGCACCCCTGCCTTAGGGCACGATGACCACATATGTATAATTAGTCTGCCTGATTAGTACCACTTCCTTGGACACAAGATAAAACTTCTAGAAAAAATCTGACAGATGTGTGCAGTGGTTAATTACCAGCAAAGAGTAGCTTGTTGCATTTTCCCTTATGGTTGTTCAAATAGAACTCTTTGATATAGCTTCAAATAATTCATGCTAATCATTAATATCCAGCTTGCAATCTAAATCACATTTCCAGTCTTTTATACAATGTATTTTAATTTCTCTAATGAATTCAATAAAATAAAGGCTATATACTTATATAACATTTCAGAAGCAGAGTTAAAACATACGTCTTCAAACGGGGTGAGGGAGGAATTAAAAAGGATCCTGAGTTTCAGAAGTCGAAAAACGTCACTCTTTAGGAGAGGGCATTTAAAACATTTTTACTTTGTTGGTTCAGTGAAGGTCTTTTAACCTCAATATGTTGTTAGAGTACAAGACTTTAATGTTAGCTTTGTCTAGACCTGGCCCAAAATGTTGGTTATCAAAGAGCGGGGTCCCCAGAAAGCTTTTAGGTTAATTTGTATTTAGAGCATTTTAAGTGAGTGTGATAAAGTTCAGGAGGAATTTCAGTTCCAAGATGGCTTGGAAACCAAAGTAACATGTCCAATCTAAGGCTGCGATTATAGTGAGCACGACAGAGCGTGCGGCACAAACATCATACTGCACCTCTATCAGGCCGGCCATAGTGCGCACGATAGAATTTTGAGCCGACAAATAATTTTGTTTTTTTCGCGTGACGGCCGTATCACGGTGGCATCACATGAGTGGTTCAGCCAATCAGAGCAAACTATCTATGTGGTGTCACCACCACGCCTCCCCATCAGAGTGCAGGGATCGCTCGAGCGAAAGGCCCACGCGAATCCATGCGCTCCGTCACGCGCTTACGCCTGCACTGTAAACTAAGAAGCCTAAGAAGTTCAATTTTATAGTATCGCATTGAAAGAACAGCTTTGCGACACAGCAGCAGGCTCTAGTAGGAGCAGCAAGATGGAAGAACCCCACATGTTGCTCCATGCTGAGCCTAGGTTGGGTCTCAATTGGTGGGTTGGGCCTCAATTCACCCTTCGGTTGACTTTGGGTGAGTTGCTCTATGTATTTTGGGTACGACACTGCTCCTGTCCAGTTGCATTCTCTAGGGTCTGACAGGATCCTTGTT